>NC_064811.1:89246563-89426823 GCF_023721935.1 Panthera uncia | reverse complement strand
TATATGTATATATATATATATATATATATATATATATATATATCATAAATAAATGCATGTGGCTGTCCAGTTTTCTCAACAGTATTTATTGAAGAGACTTTCTTTTCCCCATTGTATATTCTTAGATCCTTTGTCATAAATTAACGACCATATGTGTATGGCTTCATTTCTGGGCTCTCTGTTCTGTTCCATTGATATATGTCTTTGTTTTTATGCCAATATAATGCTGTTTTGATTACCAGGGCTTTATAATATGGTTTGAAATCAAGAAGTATGATGCTTTCAGCTTTGTTCTCATTTCTCAAGATTGCTTCTGCTATTTGGAGTCTTTTGTAGTCCCACAAATTTTAGGTTTGTTTGTTCTATTTATATGAAAAATATCATTGGAATTTTGATAAGGATTGCATTGAATCTATAGATTGCTTTGGGTAGTATGGACATTTTAACAATGTTAATTATTCTAATCCATGAGCTCAGGATATTTTTTGTGTCTTCTTTAGTTTCTTTCATTGTTGTCTTATTGTTGTCAGTGTTCAGCTTTTTTACCGCTCTAGTTAAATTCACTGTTAAGTCCTAGATATTTTATACTTTTTGATGCAAGTATAAATGGACAGGTTTTCTTAATTTCCAGATTGATTTATAGTTTTACTGAGCACTTATGTAATAAACTGTGATTAGCACTTTATGGGATATGACATTGTAAAAGGCATAACCTCTGACCTCAAAGAGAGGAAATAAAACACATGTGGAAATATTCATTTTTTTACATTGGGTTTTTCACTGCAATCCTCTCTTTACAGTTTACAGAAACGTCTGGCAGAATGAGGAGTGTGGCTTTACTGCTAGCAAAATCATTCCCTCTTGCCTAAATATTTGAAATCTCATCATTAATGAGCCTGATAATTAAAATGGATATAGCTAATATACTTTAATAGTGCTTAAAAATTTCTTAAATTTTTTAAATATTTATTTATTTTTGAGAGAGAGAGAAAGAGAGCAAGCATGAGTGGGGCAGGGGCAGAGAGAGAGGGAGACACAGAATCCAAAGGAGCTCCAGGCTCTGAGCTGTCAGCACAGAGCCCGATGTGGGACCCGAACTCACGAACCGTGAGATCATCACCTGAGCTGAAGTTGGACACCTAACTGATTGAGCCACCCAGGAGCCCCAAAACAAATTTCTTGTTTGACACAGTCTAATTATTTAAGAAAGAGAATGATCTTAATCAAAGATGTCTCGATTACTATCTTTATTCTTCAAATCTTTCTCTTTTCAGTGTTTCCTTCTTTTAGATGTAAAGAATGCTCAAGTTGATAATATCCTGTCTTTGATTTTCTGACTTCCTAGGGCCATACCATCTTTCTTCCTTCCATTACCAGATTTCTTGGAGGTATTTATACTTATAGGCTGTTTCTACTTTAGTACCTGCCACCTCTTTCTTTTACTTTCTTATTCCAGACTCTGACTTCACTTCTGCCCCTGCTCACTAAGGATCAAGTTTCTAATCTAAATCCTTTTCTTAAGGTGTGTCATCTCTGCCTGTCTGTAGTGGTTGCCAAAAATTACTATCCCTTGGATCTTTTTTCATTCTGCATATAAATTTATTAACCACTTATTGTGTTCTCAACATTACGCAAGCTTCCTGGAATTCACAGGTGCATAGAACACAATGCCTGGCTTACAAGCATTTGCATCAACAACTAGTTTATTGGGGCATCACAGCCTTGTGGGAGGACCAACATGAAACTTAAATTTTTTTTCCAGTCATAACCTTCAGCCTTCTGTTGAATTTTTTTCTAGTCTCTCAGTGATAATCTGGAAATATATCATAATTTTTAAAAATATTTATTTATTTTGAGAGAGAAAGAGAGATAACGGGCTCAAACAATTTGGGGAAGGGCTGAGAGAGATAGGGAGGGAGAATGCCAAACAGCCTTCAAGCTGTCAGCACAGAGCCTGACTCAGGGCTCAGTCCCACGAACTATGAGATCATGGCCCAAGCCAAAATCAAGACTCAGACGTTTAACTGACTGATGCCTTGATATCATATTTTTCTGGTTACTTTCATTTATTAAAAATCCAGTCCAGTTATTTTCATTTATTATTATTTATTTATTTATTATCATTTATTTATTATTATTCCAGTTACTTTCATTTATTAAAAATCCAGTCCAGTCCAGTCCAGTTAGAACTTTAATCTCAAACTTGATTTAAATCTTATCTCCTCTCTTCTGTCTGTAGATGACTTGACCAGTTGCTTCCAGGACCTGAAATGAGAAAGAAGCTGTCCTCCTCTTTTTATGCCTTATCCCAGTTCTTAGCCTTTGGATGGTGGTGGGAGGGTGTGGTCTGAGGCTTGCCAGCTCCAGTCTTCCCTCTCCTGAGGTGGGCAAACAGCTCTCATTCTCACTTTGTTGTTTTTCTGACCGGTACCAACTGACATTTGATGCTGTCCCTGTGGCTGTCTTCTGGGGTCAAGCACGTATTTATATTATGGCCCCATTGTGAAATTAGGGACCCAGATAATCAACCTTTTCCATTCCTTTGTAGTTCTCACTGTCACAGCTTCTTGATGTTAGGTCCCCATGTTTCACGTTGGTACTCCCACGAGCTGTGACTGCCCAATCAACTAGTATTTTGTGCAAATCCTTGTATGCCAGGCACGGTGTTCCATGCACCTATTTATTCTAGGAAGCTTGCATGATTCCAGGAAGCTTGTTGAGATCATAGTAAGTGTTTAATAAATATGTGCATAATGAAAAAAGGTTTAAGGGATGAGGTGCCCTCATCCAGTAAGTAGTCCTCTGGGGTGAGAACCAGAAAGGTGCCTCAAGACTAGACACCTAATTCAGTGTCCACTAGAACACAGAAAATTCATACTTCCTTTTCCACCCCAGATGGTATGAGGCCCAGCTGCCTCACTGGCAACTTGTCTCTCCCTATCATCGTATTCTAGGTCTCTTCACTTCTTTTTGGCACAGGCAAGGATGATGGTCAAGTCCATGGCCCGAGTAGATATCTCACTGAAGAACAGAACATCAGTCTTTTTAAATTTTCTTTATGGCATCCCCAGCCTCATCCTACGGTACACTGAATGGAGGTAGGCAGGGAAGTACCAATCCCTAACAAGGTAGTGACTCAGCTCTTTCTCTCTCTCACTCTCATTCCTGGTTTTCAGTTTTTGTAAATAGGAGATGTGTGCTGGGCGGGGGGGGGGGGTTGGCTATCAGTTGAGGTGTAGTAGGGCTGGTTCTATAGCTTCTGAGTAAGACCCAGGGGAAGATACCCAGCCCCAGTTGTGGTGACTATATAATGTGACATACTTAGTGCTTCTTGGGCACTGGGGCCTTAACTGAGGAACTCACACTCAGCATCTTGTTACTCAGTAATAGGTGAACAAAGGCACTGAAATATGACGGGTCTTTGACAGAAGTTTGTACATCAGAAGAACAAAGTATGAAGTAGAAGCTGTGATTAAGTCACTCTGTATTTTGTTGTCAGAAAACCAGAAGACTTCAGTGTTCATTGACCTCTCCTTTCCCTCAATCTCTGTCCCTTCATTTTGTTATGAGACTTAGGTTCTCCTCCTTAGGTTCTTCTCCAAGTTGTGTCTCATTTTTTAATTCTCATTCTTCATAGTCTTACTGAACAGCCTTCATTATTCTGATAGCCTCAACTTCCACTTACATCAGGATGACTCCAAAATTTAACTCTTTCCTGAGTTCTTTGCTACATTTGCAATTACTTTAAAAAAAATTTTTTTTCAATGTTTATTTATTATTTGTGAGAGACACAGAGAGACAGAGCGTGAGTAAGGAAGGGGAGAGAGAGAGGGAGACACAGAATTCAAAACAGGCTCCAGGCTCTGAGCTGTCAGCACAGAGCCTGACGCGGGGCTCGAACCTATGCACCATGAGATCATGACCTGAGGTGAAGTCAGATGCCCAACTGACTGAGCCACCCAGGCGCCCCTACATTTGCAATTACTTTAACTTACACTTCTGTAAGAATGTCTTGTCAGAATTCAAACTTAATGTTTTCAAACTGAATTATCATTTTTCCTCCAATCACCTTCTTCCAGTTTCCTAAATGTCTATTACTTATTTCTGAACTCATGTCTTGTGAACTTTTACCCCTCTCCCTTTACCTCCTTCCAGTTGTTTCTCACCGCTCTGAATTAGTCTTTCCCCAGATGTCTCACATCATCTATTTCTGCCTATATTAGTTTGCTAAGACTGCCATAATCAAGTATCTCAGATTTAGTGTCCCAAGCAACAGAAATTTGTTTTCTCACAATTCTGGAGGCTAGAAGTCTGAGATCAAGATGGTGTTGGGATTGATTCCTCTTGAGGTCTCTTTCCTTTGCTTATGTGGCCATCTTCTCTTCCTGTCTTTACCTGGTCTTCCCTCCGTATCTGGTGCCATATTTCCTCCTTTTATGAAGACATAGTGCATATGGCCCACCCTAATGACCCCATTTGAACTTAATTATCTCTTTAAGACAAATACAGTGGCATTCAGAGATACTGGAGGTTAGGACTTTAACATGAGAATTTGAGGGGACTGTAGTCAGCCTTTAACATTCCCCATTCCTACTGACAACCTTTGGGCAACTTATTAGAGTTGACTCTTGAACAACACAAATTTGAACTGCATGGGTCCACTTATACATGGATTTTTTTTCAATAAATCGGTATAGTATGGCAAATATATTTTCTCTTCCTTATGATTTTCTTTTCCCTAGTTTACTTTATTATAAGAATATAGTATATAATACATTATAGCATAAAATATTTGTTAATTGACTGTTCATGCTATTGGTAAGTCTTCTGGTCAACAGTAGGCTATTAGTTAAATTTCTGCAGAGTCAAAAGGTATATGCTGATTTTTGACTGGGTGGGAGTTTAGCACCTCTAACCTGCATGTTGTTCAAGGGTCAACTGTACTTCTCATTTTGGCTACTACGATCTATACTTTGTACTTGTACTACCTCACCCCCAATATTTCCTGACTATTTTTTCATCATGATCACTAGATTAATCTCTTCAAAGCAAGGATTTTGTTTTCATCATTGACACCTCGATTACTTAGCCTCACTTTAGGCCATTCACCATGGGGACCTGTCTGCCTTTCCAGGTTTGGCTGCCACTGTTCCTCAATATACCCTCTGTTCTGGTCAAACTAAATTACTGCTGTGTCTCAAGGAGATTATGTATTTCCCTTGGCTGTCCCTCTCCATTTCTAATCCTACCTGCTCTTCAAGACTCAGCTTAAATGGCTGCTAAACTTATGTAGTTCTTCCTGACACTCTCTGTTGAAATGAATTCCTCTCTGACCATTACTCATGTTACACTTAGTTTTATTTCTCTTACAGAAGTTGCTGCATTCTCTCTCTTTTTTTTAATATGAAGTTTATTGTCAAATTGGTTTCCATACAACACCCAGTGCTGCATTCTCTTTTAGTTACAGTAATTTATGTGACTTTTACTTACCTTTGGTACCAGTGTGTAAGTTCCTTTAGTGTAGAGATCGAATGTTGTGTTTCCCACAGTGCTTTCATATAGCTGGTAGAGTATAAACTCACTTAGATGCGTTTTCTGTAATGTCTTATTAGAGATTCAGTAATTTGTGGTATAATTTTTAAAAAAGCAGAATATCGCTGCATGTGCTCATAATTCTTATTGCTATCAGCATTCAATGAACATACAATTTTTGGACAATAAATATTGGATCTATTAACCACAAATGTGTGGATTCTGAGGGCAGAATGCATTTCTTATGGAAAACAGAGGAGTCTTCAATGCCAAAGGTGGTTGGTCCAAGTGAGGCTTTCAGAAACGTGGCTGGATGCAAGCAGCCTACTAAGCCCTCAATCTTTTTGAGCAGCTGTGGAGCTTTCTGTGTTTCGTGTGTTCCTTTCTTGTGGGTGACAAGTACCAAATCTCTAAGGCATGCAAGGGAATGAAAATGAGAGTTTGGGGTTCATGGCCTCAGCTGTTTGAATTTGTCACCCTGGTCAAATAGCACAAATTCTCTCCTCCCTCCTGCATTGTCCTTCTTGGTTTCCCACAAGAATGTATTTTCCCCAACCCGACCGGCAAATGCATAATTTATTTCATCACTGAATTTACTGTGAAGCCAATTGTTTTCCTAATGTGTGGAACCAATGTAAACAAAACCAAGAAGCATGGTTTGTGGCTCATTTAAAACACTACTTGCTGTGTACCATTCCAGCAAGCTGTCTACTTCGGGATAGTGATCTGGTGTATATTAGCAACCTTGCGGTAAAATGCTGAAGCAATTTGACATTTTCCCTTAAAAGTAACACTACCATAACACAGGAGGGTGATATGCTTTATGCAACAGATATGCAATAACTTCAGGACTCATAAATTAAGGCCATTCTCAAAGTCTTACTTTGGACTATCATCTTTTTTTCTTTTTTTTAATTTTTTTTTTCAACGTTTTTATTTATTTTTGGGACAGAGAGAGACAGAGCATGAACGGGGGAGGGACAGAGAGAGAGGGAGACACAGAATCGGAAACAGGCTCCAGGCTCCGAGCCATCAGCCCAGAGCCTGACGCGGGGCTCGAACTCACGGACCGCGAGATCGTGACCTGGCTGAAGTCGGACGCTTAACCGACTGCGCCACCCAGGCGCCCCATATCATCTTTTTTTCTAATGTGAAACCAGAGATGAAAGCTGCCTCTCTGCAGCTCTAAATGTCAGGTTTGGTGTGTGCACTCCGTTTTGTTAGTTAGCATTAAAATCTACAGACTAATAAAAGGAAAAGACATGGGTTATGAAACAGTAATGAAATTACAAGGTTTAGAATATTCAGGCTTTCCTAAATAACTGATCAGTTCTTATTATGTCTGTCTATTCCATATTTTGTTCAAGAAGAAATGGACTCAGCTGGTCAGGTAATTTTAGGCCTGCAAAACTTCATTACTTGAAACATTCCTATTGCACCCACTCTTATAATTAAATTTGCTAACATCACACATAACTTTCTCTTAGACACTGACCAACCTTCTTCCTTACTTAGAATTTCAATCTCTTACCTGCTCCTGCCAAAGTTGTGCTGTTTATGTTCCAGAGAGAATTGAGTGATCCCCACATTGGAATTAACTGGATCATGAGGGTGTGGATATATATTTGTGCTGTATGTATATATCTATGTATCTTCCTCCTTCTCTTCCTTCTCCATTTCTTCTCTCACATTCTTTATTGAAAGTTTTCCTTATTCTTGCAACTAAAATATTTGCCATTACGTTTCTTGGCATTGGCCTCTTTCTAGAGATTTTGCCTGGAATATGATGAGCTCATTTCATTTGAATATCCGTGATTTGTTTCAGTCTAAGAAAGCTTTTCATTGATTATGTCTTCTATTATTGTTTCTGTTCTTATTGCTTTGGTGAAATACCACAATAATTGGCTATCTCTCCATTCTTTTGTCTACAAACATGTCATCTCTTTCATTTTTTCCTTCTTGTTTTCTTCTGCATTAATCGAAAACATATCAAATTCTCAAATTTTTCTTTCGTATGACTATGTTTTATGAAGCATACATCCTGATTCTTTATTGTCTTTAGACTTAATTTTATCCCCACTTTACTAGTTCTTTTTAACATGAAACTTAAAAATACCATTTATTAAAAGAATACCACAAATAAAATGAAAGGCAAAGGACAAATATTTGGTGGGGGAAAATGCCACCAATATTTACAAATTTAATGTAAAAAAAAAAAGCTCTTGCAACTCAAAAAGTATCAAAACTTGTCTAAAAAAACCTATCATCTTTTCCTCCGATATAAGGAAAAACCTAGTCCTTCCTCCCGTGTTTCCAGCCTGTGTGTCTCCTTTATTACTCACAGAGAACACTTTATTGCTGACACTTCTGATCACTAAATGGGTGGGGGTTTTCTCCTACCAAATAACTCTTTGTGACACCAACTGAGTGTCTTACAATTTAACTCAATTCTGACACTATGTACTTGGAGGTAACATCAGATCCCATAGGCTAAGGACTCAGTCTTACAAGACTGTTGTCACCCCACTTCAGATACCAGTCACAAGTGCAGGTTGTCACCCTGGTTTCTGACTGGCAATAAATCTGAAGTTCCCCTGATCCCTCCCTCTGGTTCTTTTAAATTGCTAGAGCAGCTCACAGAACTGAAGGAAACACTCAACTTACGTTTACTAGTTTAAGGAAGTTGGGGTGCATCAACCTCCTGATGCATGTATGTGTTCAACCTGAAAGTTCTTCTAACTGATATTATTGGAACTTTTATGGAGACATTATCACATAGGCATGGTGATTATTAATTCTATTTTCAGCGCTTCTGCCTTCTCAAGAGAATGAGGGTGAGGCTGAAAATCCCAAGCTTCTAATCATGACTGGGTCTTTCTGGTGACTAGCTTTCATCCAGGAGCTATCCAGGAGCACCCCAGAGTTGTTTCATTAGAACAAGAGACACTCCTATCTCCCAGGAAAGTACAAGGGTTTCCAAGAGCCTTGTTGTCAGGACCCTGTGACAGTCAAAGACCAAATATAGAACAAAAGATGCTTCTAGTATATCACTTGGGAAATTACAAGGGTTTCAGGAGCCTGTGCCATGAACCAATATTTGTTCTATTATTTCACAACACTCTAAGAGAAAACTTAGCAGAGGCAGTTGCAAGCTATTAATGGAAGATGACAAATTGACAAATACAAGTCAAATGCTCCACCTAATTAGTAAAAACTTTTAACCAACATAATACTTTTAAATATAAAATTCCAAGATTGAAAAATAGATACAGTCCTGAAGTAGATTTAGTGAAATGGATGTATAATTGTAAACTTTGCTAATAGGACAGCAAACTCCAACAAACTTCTTAAAACCAACTTGTTGATTTGTGTCGGGAATCATAAAAAGGAGAAAATACATTGTCCTAGAATCTTACGTGTGAGAATTTACCTTAAAGAAATAATAAAAAATATTATGAATATTAAGGGTACAAGGATACTCACTATGCTTTAAAATTGGAAAATATACAAACCTAAATATCCAATGTTAAGAGAATCATACATAGCAGAATGCATACATGATGTAATATTATGCATCTATAAAAAAAACCCTGTTTTGGAAGAGAATTTAGTGATGTGGGAAAAACATTCCTTTTATTCATTTTAATGTTAACTGAAAAAAAAGAGTAGAAATTGTGTGTGATTGTCATTACCTTCCTTCTCTTTATACACACATACACACAAGCAAGCAAGCAAATGCATGCACACTCAACCTTCATATTTTTATCATTATTACTATTTAGTTCATCCTATGATCTTTTAACTATACCCTCTTCTCTTCTGGACTTCTTTTCTTTCATGGAAGACATGCTACCTTGCATCCTATGGAGGATTTCCTGTGGTTAATAATGTTTAGATGTCTCTCATTCTATAGATTGATGGTCTCCTTACTTTGTTTTGCAGTACGTTTTTCCTTAGGTTACACATTTGATTTTCTTTGCTCAGTTGTGAGATGACAGATCAGCCTATAATTGATGATTGCCAATGAGTTGCCTTTGGCCCCATTCTCAGACCACATGGGTACAATTCCATTCTCAAATCTGCAACTACCCGGAAGTTTGATACATATATCTTCTTGCCTAATTTTTCATGTCTATTTAGTTTTCATCTGGTATAGCTCAGCTGGTATGAAATAGTGTCTTCTCTTATATTTTTCACCCAGCCTACATTTCTCTGAACAAATGGAATCTGCAAATAAAAAACTACAATATGAATATGGAGCCTATTGCTTTCAGGGAACTTCCTGTGTCCACCTCACTTATAGAATGCAGTGTACCACCACTCATTCCCAGCCTCTTGTTCCCAAACTTGTTGCCCAGTTATTTCTAGCTCAGTCTCCATAGAAGGAGAATTACTAAGGAGAGAGCAGAGTAGAGCTAGCTTGGGAAGAATCTGGGGGAAAGAATAGCTGGCCAGTTTTATAATTGTTGTAGTCCTTGTGTTTGTAAATCAAAGAAGAGATGGCAGCTGAGGAACATGGGCTTTATAGATACACGTTAGAGTTGGCATTGTAGTTATGATTTATTGATTGATTCCTGATTAGTTTAATTGGCTTTGTAATTAGTAGCAAATTATTCCAGATTCTTATTAAAAAGGTTTCCCATTATCTCATTTTTTAAAATAAAAAAAACTCTCCTTTTGGGAGGGTGTTACCCCATGGGTACTTTATGATGAAGTTGGAAAAGTTGGCTTCAAGGGCTGCTTAACAAAAAATAATTTTAAGTAGGAAGAGGAAGAAAAGATTATTTAAAAGTCCTTAAATCATTTTTCCTTTAGTCAATATACTTTCTCTGCTATAGTGTGAGAGACAACACATCACACCTGTGTTGCTTGGGCAAGGGGTACAGCTGATTTTAGCAAAATGGCCACATTTCTCCATTGCAGTGACTCTGCCGTATATCACTACAATCAAATGAAGGTGCCAACTACAGAGGGTGGAAAAAACACTGGAATTATATAGTAGCTTTATTGTGAAGCTGTGCCATAATGGATGAGTTTAGAATGCTAACTAACTACTGTAGCTCTTGTAGTGTGCCAGGTACTATCTTAAACATTTTGTATATATTAACTCATTTAATTCTTTCACCAACTTTATGAGGTAGAAGTATTCTATTCAAAGTCTAACAGATGAGAACATTGAGGCACAGAGAAGTCAACTAACTTGCTCTAAGTTTTATAGTTGGTGTCAGAGGTAGAATTTGTAATCAGCCAGCACAGCTCCATTATCTATGCTCTTAATCATTGTGTTAGGAAACCAGAAGCCAAGTGACTGAACTTTTATCCTAAAATCCCAAATTCAAGTATTTTTGAATGTCATTAATTTAAATGCAAGTAAAGAAACCTGGAAAAATCTTTGAGAAGAAGAAAGAATGGAAAAGCTCATTAAATGTCTCTCTCATATATCCACAGAGAGAATACACACACACACACACACACACACACACACACAGAATACACACAATTGCATACATTAGCGCTAAAAATGGTAGTATCCCACTACAATGATTTCTATAGTTTCTCTTTTCTTTCACTTATTTATTTCTTTCACTTATTTATTTATTTATTTATTATTTATATTATTTATTTCTTTCACTTATTTCTTTCACTTATTTATTCTTTCTCTTATTTATTCTGAAAGTAGTTTTAAAATGATTGCCTTCTTTGGTATATGGAAATAACAACGATTTCCCCATATCATGCCTTAGTTTTTCCCTGTAACAATGATAAAATTGCATTGGCTCATTCCTTATTTTTTCATACCACTTTCCACAGACCATCAATAGTTTGAATTTGTGAGATGGATGAACAGTTTTGAGTCTAGTTTTTGGCCACGGAAGAGAGCAAATCATATATTGATGCTGCATTCATGACCTTGGATCTCCTCAGAAACATTCTCTAATCAAATCAGCTCCTGGGAGCAGATTATTTACATCTGGAAGGCAAGCATTATGTAAATGCTTCTTCTTCCCACATTTCTTTAGAAGGACTCAGAATTATCCCCAGTTGGGGAAGTCTACATTTTATTATCTCCTGGGTGTAGTAACCATGTCTCCTTTATCAGACATGGAATGAGCTACCCTTTTGGAGGGGACCACTTGAAAGGACTATTACAGAAGGGTTTCCATTTGGTGAGTGTTTCTTTTTGCATTTTGAAAAATTCCTGAATCTACTAGAACATTCTTAGGATGCTTTAAAAAATTGTTTTGTGATGTTTTTATAGGCATCCTACAATAATGTAAAAGATGGTGACTGGCATACATTCACAAACAAAATGAACTTTAAAGTTAGAGATCCTTTTTTTTCTTGAAAATTTCTACCATTTAGACCAAGTGCTTTTTTAAGCTTTTTACCTTAAAAATCCCAAGAAGTAACATATCTGAGAAAAGGAAAGTGGGATAAACATGCAAAAATAATCAGGAAATGAACAGAGATTAGAAAAAGTTTTGATTTCATGCATATAAGATAATGGAGTATTAGAACTGAGATCTCTCAGTTTACTGAAAACACAAAATCATAAAGAATTGAAGTGGTTTCTCTAACGTGAGCAGGTGGGCCATGGGAAGGAGACCAGCGTGGTTCTCTTTTGTGACACCAGATCACAGGCACTTGAAGGTCGGGAGAACAACTCAAGGTCCTGGCTAGAGAGATGGCTTTTTGCCATTGTTCTCTTATATATTTGGTAGATTGTGGCAAATGGCAGAAAGACTTTACATGAGTTGGCTTGGGATGCCATAACAAACCACCATAGACAGGGTGGTTTAAAGAACAAAACATAATTTTCTCACAGTTCTGGAGGCTAGAAGTTCCAGATCAAGATCCGACAGGACTGGTTTCTGGTAAGAGCTCTCTTCCTGGTTTACAGAGAGCCACCTCCTTGCTGGGTCCTTGCATGGTGAAGGGAAGAGAGTCTGGCATCTCTTTTTTTTTTTTTTTTCAACGTTTTTTATTTATTTTTGGGACAGAGAGAGACAGAGCATGAACGGGGGAGGGGCAAAGAGAGAGGGAGACACAGAATCGGAAACAGGCTCCAGGCTCCGAGCCATCAGCCCAGAGCCTGACGTGGGGCTCGAACTCACGGACCGCGAGATCGTGACCTGGCTGAAGTCGGACGCTTAACCGACTGCACCACCCAGGCGCCCCTCTGGCATCTCTTCTTACAAAAACACTAATCCTATTAGGCCCTCACCCTTATGACTTCATTTAACCTTAATTACTTCCTTAGAAGCTTCATCTCCAAATACAGCTACAATGGGGCGTCAACATATGAATTTGCGGGGGTGGGGGGTGGGGGTGGGGCAAAAACATCCAGTCCACAACAGACACATAGTAGCTTCTAATAAAGAGAATGGGGAACACTGTAAAACTCTTAATCCAAAAAAGGTGGGGGGGCAAAAGTGACTGGTCTATGCAGAAGAAATAGGTTCTGAGTTAGGCAGATCTGGATTTGAGCCTGTGGCTCCTCTACTTAGTATTTTGTGACTCTGGATAAGCTATTTAATCTTTCTGAGCCTTAGTTTTCTCACATGTAAAATGATAATGATGCTTAAGGGCTATTATATAAAAAACACCCAGTGCAGTGGTGTTCATATGGTTAAGTGCTCAATATATGAAAGTGATTATTATCAGCCCATAAGTTCAGTATAGCCCAAGGACTCCATTTACCTTGTCATAGTAAAACTAGCATTAGCAAATATTTTGTAGTCATTGGTTGTCTTATGATATGGATAATCTTAGGAGAAGTAAAGCTATTATTATAAAGTATATAATTAGGGAAGAAGCAAAGCTACATACACCTTTAAAAAATGCCTTTAAAATGACTTTTTGTAACCTTAACAAAATTCTTGACGGCTTACATCACTTTATTTTTCTCTACAAATCTTTGAGTATCAAAATACCAAACCAGTTAATACCAGTAAAGATTTTCCACTGACTCATCTTGTTCTGGGGGCCTCAGAGGACAGAATCAGAACCAAGAGATGGGATTTCCCAGGGGAAAGGTTTACTCTCAACTAAAGAAAAAATGGTAGAACAATTTGGGCTCTCTGAATAAGGAATGTGTTTTCACATGAGGTGGTGAGTTCCACATCTCTGAACCAGGATCACTTGGCATGAATATTGTGGTAGGGGTTTCAAGAAATGGACAGGAAGTTTCTATACATGACCTAAGAGCTCTCCTCCACCCTGAAATTCTGTGATTACAGAATGTCACTTTCAGGAAGTCTCTCACTTTAGAAAAGGATGTACAAATGGAAATTACCTCAGTGTCTGGCTTATGACTTAGAAAATAGAACTTTGTGTGGTTGTTCAGGCAGCCCTGGAACTTGAAGTTCTTTCAGATTGTACCTTAAGTCTTAGGGCTACTGACCATGACTTTGGAGCTAAATATAGTCTAGAAAGTACCATTGTGTATCCGACACTAGGAGCCAGTACAGCAGACTGGCTTCTTACCTTGGTGTCTAACACTTCATTAGGCTCTGGACATGATCCTTTCGTTAAATGCCAGCACAAGCATTTCATTACAGATTCAGGAAATGATGAAGAGATAAATGTTAAAAAGAATGTTTCCAAGGAAGATATTAATGGAGTGTTAATGCATCTTACTTTCTTCCCAGAGTAAAATCCTCTAGAGGGTTTTGGATTTATGGGAATGACAGTTAATCCATGCCAATAGAATCCTTAACTTCATTTAGCGACAGAGTAAATATGAATATTAATTAAAATATCTGGTTTAACACTTCCTTGTAAGCTAAATTCCTTGAAAATTTCTATCTGGAACAAAGCCATATGCTTGCTCAGTCATGGAACCTTAGAGCCAAGAAAACTAATACGTGCTTTTCCTAGCTCTGAAGTGCAAGACAATAATGACATTGTATTCTCTAAGCCGAAGAATTGTAGACAGCAGCGTTTTCTTCATGAAGCAGGCTTCAAAGGAGACTTGTGAAAGAACCTTCGAAAGAGTTTCCGGAGTTCGATCATTTTTTAAAGCTGCTGTGTATTTCAAAGGTATTAGTAATATGGGCTTCATAAATACTTTAAGTTTAAACATCAGTTTATTCTTTACCATTTCAACTTGGATGCTATCTATCACAAGGCTATTCTGAATATTTTAGCTGTCTTATTAAAATCCAGCAAAGGCAGTGTGCATATGGGTGTGTGTGCTGTGCCCTTCTTGAAAATTTTGCCTTTAGGTTTTTGCATTTGTTTGTAATGACAAAGAACGCTTTAAAGTACATAGCATTTTTTTTTCACATTCGAGTTTCAAATGTTTTCAAGATGCCCTAGAGAATCCGAAATGCCTCATTATAGTTCTTGATTAATATAAAGATAAAAAGCTGCTTTTTTTTATCTTCAAATCATCTTTAAAATGACCTTTTATATTTGAAATCACTTGGGGTAGGGGAAAAAGAAAGAGAAAAGCACAGAAAAGTATGTCTTGTAAAATGAAATAAAAAATCTTTGCATTTCTCCCACTAATTACAAAATAAATGCATGTTTCTTCGCTTCTGGAGCTTGAGATGTGGTTGATGAACAGAAACTGATGAACTTGAGTTTCTGTTCACCATTTGGTATGGGCACAAACTTTTCATCATTGGTTTTTCTCCCTCACCTTGCCTTTCATTCTCTTCTCTTTTCCTCCTTTCTAGATTTTTGGCAGGTGAGTTTGGGAGCAAAGGATGGGAATCTTTGATATTGTATAATCAAAATTATATGGTGGAAACAGAGAACAACCTGGTTGTGTTCATGCATTTGACAACCTCCTTTAATATGTTTGCAGCCATGGGAGGGGTGAAGACTTCTCTCCCTCTGTCACATATTACTTAGGTTAATAGTCCTACAAGATTAATACATGAGAGTTTTAATAATCAAATGTGATGAAAGTAACTAGGCCCATCCTTGTTTTAAATATTCCTGACACTCAGGTAAAAACGTTGCAGTATAATGAACACTGAAGTGGGGTCAAAAAGGATTTTGACTGAAGCTAGGCTAAACCAGGTTTTTTGTGCTGTGGCCTCTATTGTTCCCAGAAAAACAGCTTGAAGCTTGAAAGGCTGATAGGAGACCTTTTCTATATTATAATATTGAAAGTTCTTAGGCAGCAAGCTTGCAATTTATCTTAGCACCTGCTGGGGCAGCCATCAGGGCTCTGAATCTGCCTCCAATTCTAATGGCCTTATGGTGTGTGACTTCAGTCATTTGACCATGAAGTGAGGGAACTCTAAATGTCTGTAATTCTAGTTTTGTTTCATAACTAAGTTTTAGATAAACCTGATGTAGTGCTATCTAAATAAATTTTTGTTTTCAGCTATTACCTGGGCATTCTTGGTGCTTTCTACCCAGTTAGTGCTACTGGGAGACAGCAAGAACCTGTTCACCAGGGAAAGTGTCCACACTTTTACCACGTTTGACAAATGTGTTATTTTGAAACATTTATTTTTTTAAAAGAATAAAAACATTTATTGTTTTTTTTTAAGTGGAGGCTATCTTATTCAAACACTGTTATATATTAAATAGCTGTGATCAAAGATCATACTATAGTTTACCCTTTGGGTTCCCTTTATTTAGCATTGAACAAAACTTACCCTTTTGCCCATATTTTTTGCTCTGTACTTTGTACAAACAATTTAAGACAATAATAAACAGCCTTGAAAGTAGTACAGTACATCCTGTTTGGACATGGAGTAATTGGTCTCCTTTCATAAGATGGATAACAATAACTTTAATAGATAAAAATATAACCGGGGCGCCTGGGTGGCTCAGTCTGTTGAGCATCCGGCTTCGGCTCAGGTCACGATCTCATGGTTGGTGAGTTCGAGCCCCACGTCTGGCCCTGTGTTGACAGCTCAGAGCCTGGAGCCTGCTGTGGATTCTGTGTCTCTCTCTCTGCCCCTCCCCTGCTCATGCTCTTCCCTATCTCTCCAAAGTAAATAAACATTTAAAAAAATTAAAAAAAAAAAGATAAAAATATAACCTAATGCCTTTACATAGAAATTAAATCTGTGTCAATTAATTTCATCCATATTTCATTTGGGTAAATGATCTTTTGCTGAATTATTAAATTTAATTTCAGGGTAAAATCAAACTGTCACCATTTGGAATTGGGAGCTCTATGGATGGAATTCTGGTCTGTGAAGCCCCTGAAATTGAATGTGAAATGATGTTATGTGAGTTCTTTGGGGGACGGTCGATGACTTTTGTCAAATTCTTAAAGAGGCTCTGTCCCCCATCTTCATCCTTGAACACATACAAAATTCAAGAATCAGAAGATTCATATAAAGTCGAAGGGGCTGGCAAAACTTGGTGGGCTAGTGAAAAGCTTTAAGGATTTATTTCCAAGTTTGCTATTATTTAATGACCTAGAGCTCAGTGAGAAAGTACTTCCTGGTGTTCAGAAGTTACTTCCCTCAATATAGACCTTCTGAAAGGCCTTCAATGAAACTTGCATTGCACGATGTTAGTGTTAAGAATTATGATATTATATGTTCAATTGTCTTTATTTCATAAAAAATACATCTCTATAAATTTACAAATGTGTGTATCAAAGTATTATTTTGGTAGCATATTTCAAATATTAAAACATTAGACAACCAATATTTTATTTTTCATTAAAAATTCAAGTAATTTGCAAAAAGTGCTTTTATTTTCCAAAAGTGCAGGCTTTTATGACATTATTTCAAATGGATCTTTAAACTTTAAAAATATACATTTGAAGCTTATCTTACAAAATTCAAATACAAAATTAGTGGAAATCTTCTTAATATAAGAGTTAAAAATTTTTTTAAAATGTTTTATTTATTTTTGAGAGAGAGAGAGAGAGAGAGAGAGAGAGAGAGAGACAGACAGCAGGGGAGGGGCAGAGAGAGAGGAAAACAATCTGAAGCAGGCTCCAGGCTCTGAGCTGTCAGCACAGACTGCAGACTGCTACATGGGGCTCGAGCCCCCATGAGCTATGAGAGCGTGACCTGAGCAGAAGTCGGATGCTTAATCAACTGAGACACCCAGGTGCCCCAATATAAGAGGTTTTTTTAAAAAAATTCTTGAATCCTGAAAGCCTTATGTGTAACCATCACCACTGCCCTTTGTTACAGGTACTGTTGTATGTTTCATGTATTAATTCATTTAGTTACAATACTCCTGTGCAGTAGGTGCTAATATTAGCCCCATTTTACAGATCAGAAAATTAAAGCAAAGAGAGGTTATGGGTAACTTGCCCAACATACTCTCTCTAAACAATATAAATGAGTGAATACACAAATAGTTATATTTCACAATCCTTCTGTTTTCTCTTTATATATGGTCATCACAGCTGGAGTATTAGAAGGCTGTATTCTTATGCATTTGACTCCTTATCTGGGCTTCAAATCAAACTTATTTCAGAATTCATTTTTTGTATTTTGAGGCCACTTTGGCAATATTGCCAAAGGTCTTAGATGCTATGGTCATTTCTGTGTACTTAAAGTAATTAACTTGAGGCTACAAGTAATTTATCTACATTTTAATCTTTTTAAATTTCTTGTTTTCTAAAGAAATTCTGAGAGTAAGATGTTAAACACTTGTACTAAAATAAAGGCCTCACTCTAAAAACGTATATTCCTCTCAACATATTTATGCTTCTAACTGTGAACACACAACACACGCACACACACACACACACACACACACACACACACACACAAAGAGCAGAGAGTTAACATTTTACCAAGACTGCATGGTGCTTAGTGCATTGCAACATCTATTTGACAAAAGCCTTAGAACACAAGAATTAAAATATGCAAATCTCTTAATAATGGGCTGGTTTTACAGTCATAACTCATAGAAAATCCCTCTTGATTTCAGATGTGAAGCATTTAGTTATTGAGTTTTAATTGTTGATTAAATCACAAGAAACACGCAGAAGTTTCTAAATGTCTATTTAAAAATGAAGCAGTATTCTGATAAAGTCTTTGTGTAAGTTTCCAAGTTTCCAAACTCTACAGAAGAGTGCATTAACAAAAATGAAACTTCAAAAACTTCAAACTTGGCTTTGCAGAAACTATGAAAAAGGTTTGTAACACAGAAAATAACCTATAGGACAGGTGTTTGCTAAGTGCTTTTGTGACTGATTATTTCAAATAATGAGATTCATAAAACAAGTTGATACAAATTATTACATGTTTCCTGGGAGCTACCTTTCTCTGTCCGGTCAGGCAAGGTTTCTAACAAAGAGTTTCGTTTCTGAGATTCAGAGAAATTGAAGTGAGGAGCAAATGTTTAGGATCACGAATGTATCTCAGAAGTCTCAGATGACTGTGGGGTCACGAGATGGGATGGACACACATAGCTGAACAGTACAGGGCTTTGAAATGAGCAGCTCTTGTGGGAGCTACCCAAACAGTTGTTGTGTCAGGTGCAGCGGGGGGAGGTGAGGACAGCGAAGGCAGGTTGCTTGGAAGGCTCCCTGTGACTCAATAGAGGATGTGCTGCTTTTGCCAGTGTGGAAGAATCTCAGAGATGTTGATTTAATAGAGGGGGACACAAGTGGTGATTGTCACCTTGAAGGTCCTCCTGTCATTAGTGGCAGATGATTTGCTGTGCCTTCAGACTAGGAAGTGAGGATGTGAGAATTTCTCAAATGCTTGTCGGTAGTGACCGATGGGAACATTTTAGGACAACCCCTTTTTTTTCCTTTTTAAAAAAAATGCAAGTTTAACATTGCTTACATGAATATTTTCCTTAACGTTACCTTCTCAAATAATTACTATCCTACCATTCTATTAAGGCCTTTTGTTAGAGGAAAAACTCTTACATACATACAGTATTCTATTAGTTTTGACACTTAAAGGTTGGCTAGGTCTTATGAAATCTATTTTTCAAGTGAAGAAATTGAGGCTTAGAGACATGGCAGTTTGTCTTCAGCCTCATCAGAGCTAACAAATTCAAGGTCAAATGTAAATCTGAATCATTTGCCTCCACATTTAGTTCAGTGCTCTTTCTACTGTATGAGGCTCTGTCTAGATGGAAAGTTTTGGTTATTTTTTTCCCCTTAACTCCCTGATATTCAGGCTAAAGGAACATGTTTTTAAAAATGACTCTGGGCCCATAGTTAATAAAACCTTACCTAACAAAGTTGAGGAAGTTTTTGAGTTTCAATTCATTAGAAGACTTGACAGTTCCCCCTTTTAAGGAATATTTCAGATATTTGAATTTATTATACATTATTTGAATCACTGGTGTGGGGATGTATACAGGAGGGAGCATAAACTGCCAGAATGGTAAAAAGAAACATAGTTAAACAGATAAGAATTAGGGCAAGAAGTTAAAGTCGATTCACTAGAAATTATAAGTCTCAGTCTGTACTTAAGCCTACTATAATGGATTAAAAGATATTTTACTTGTGTTTAATTCACTTATATTTTGTAAAGTACGACATATGAAATACTACTCATTTCTTCATAAAGTAGCGGTTTGTGATAGCTTAGGCCAGCTTTGCCTTCGCCGACTTCCCTTATGAGATTAACATGTCTCTGCTCTTTTGCATTATTTATACAGTTAATTTTGATAACAGGCAGTTTGCAGTCACTGATGTTTGCTGTGGAGGCACCGACAGAAGCAGATTCAACTGGGGCTATAATTGCACAATGAATCA
The DNA here is from genome assembly GCF_023721935.1 of Panthera uncia. Lineage (NCBI taxonomy): Eukaryota > Metazoa > Chordata > Mammalia > Carnivora > Felidae > Panthera > Panthera uncia. The sequence continues at coordinate 89,406,629 of NC_064811.1, read as the reverse complement.
CATTATCTGGCAAATCATGTTCCAAAGTTTTAAATTATTCAAAAACGTTTTTGTTGTGAGCTCTGGCACATCCTCATTAGCATGGAGTTGGTCAGCCAGGCTGAATCAATCATGCAGGGAGAATTTGTGTCCTGCCAGGCTTGTCACCTCCTGTTAACTCACAAGATAAACTTGGCCTGGAACTCATCTTGGCTGGGAAGAGTGTAGGCTGTATTGATGGCAGATGGTGCCCACCACATTTGGCCTAAAGTTTCAGCATCAAAATGGTGGCAAAAGGTCTGGGGATGGGGAGGGTCCTAGGAGAAAACCTGTGGCAGTAAAAAGTTTATAGTCTGCTTTGGCCCCTGGGATAATACAAGATCCTCTGTTTAATGTTTTTTAATATAGATTTTTATCAACAACCCACAAGTGCAGTGATGGTGGTTTTGTAGGTCATTGTTCAGATTTTATTTACATTACATTTTTAAGATTTTATTTTTAAATAACCTCTACATCCGATATGTGTAATCTCTACACCCAATCTTGAACTCACAACCCAGAGATCAAGAGTCATATGCTCACTTGACTGAGCCAGCCAGGTGTCCCTTCACTGCAGTTTTACCTTAACATTTTCTTCCTCAGTCTCACTCACTCTACAGACAATGAATTGAGGTTTGGAGAGAAATGTGTCCAAATGACACAGCTAGGCATTGACAGATGGGACTTCTGATCTAGGCCAATCCAGACTCCTCTAAATCCATCTCTTGTCATCACAGAGGAGAATGTTATTTTCCAGTTTAGAGATTTGGTTTTGTTTGTCTACATATTTGTTTCTGCCACATGCCCCAGACCAGGAAATCCATACACAGGATTATTTTCCTAGAGCTGTTGTAACAAATTACCGCAAAATTGGTAGCTTAAAACCAAAATGTATTTTCTCATCGCTCTGGAAGCCAGCAGTCCAAAATCAATGCATGCTCCCTCTGCACTCTAGGGGAAAATTGTTTCTTACCTCTTCCAGCTCTTGGTAGCTCCAGACTTTTCTTGGCTTGTGATAGCATAAATCCTATCTCTGCCTCTATCTTCAGTTGACCTCTTCTTTTGTCTATGTCATCTTCTCTTATTATAAGGACATTTGAATTGGATTTAGGGCCCACCTGATTAATCCAGGATGATCTTGTCTTGGGACTCTTCATTAATTACATCCGTAAAGACCCTCCCCCCTGCCAAACAAAGCCTCATTCATGGGTACTGGGTTTAGGACTTGGACATATCTTTGGTGGGGAGGGGTACAATTCAACCCACTATACCATTCTTAGGCCATCTGAATTTCCTCTGCACTTTGCTCTTTTCAGGAACTTTCTCATTTTCACCATTTTTTTGCCCCTCCAGTCTGTATCTATTGACCCTTTCTATTCCCTGGGAGAAGCATTAATTATCAGCATTTTCCCTGGATCCTCTAATAAGTCATCCCTTCTCTAGATTCAGTGTGAATTCCTTAAGGGCAGGGACTGTATATTTTATGTTTGTAGTGTCAGTGGATGGCCCTGGTAGGTGTCCAGTGAAGGTTTGTTGATTAGATGAATGATTGTATGATAATTAGTAGAACTTTTCAATCATTTATGACCTATTATACTCTTCTCTAATGCATTTACATCAAACAGCATCTTCAATGTAGGGATTGATTCATACTGGAGAAGACATTTGGTCATGAAATATAAGCTAAAAATAATTTAAAATTAGGAAATACTAAGGCCATGGGTCCCCTATAATGATGTAAGAAAAAATTGATTAGGTGTAACTGGACATCTGCAGGTCTTTTTAGACAGTATTTTAGCTGTATTTTTATTTTTAGCTGTACTTACCTGTATTTTAGCTCTACCATGGTGTTTTGTATGGCTTAGATATATCTATTGAATGGGTAGGAGTTCAATAGATATAGAAGTATTTTATTCTCAGGAAAATTGAGACTCATTATTTGTAAAAATTAAATATCTTGGGATAAATAAATAAAACCTCATGTTTTGTTAATACTTGGGCAGCTTGACTTTATTTACCAGCAGGGAAATATTTAATCTTAAAAAGCATGAGGAGAGGTGCACCTGGGTGGCTCAGTTGGTCAAGCGGCCAACTCTTGATTTTGGCTTTTGTCACGATCTCATTGTTTGTGAGACTGAGCTCCGTGTCAGGCTCTGTGCTGACAGTGCGGAGCCTGCTTGGAGTTCTGTCTCTCTTCTTCTCTCTCTGCCCCCCTCCTGCTTGCTCTCTCTCTCAAAATAAATAAATGAACTAAAAAAAAAGTACGAAAAGAAAAAAAGTCACATCTTTTTAAAAGATGTGTACTTATAAAATTAGAAAATATAACAATACAGAATATTATCAGAATCAGACCTGACAATAATATGTTTTTGAGTTTGAACGACTTATTTTAAATTTACTGTAGTTATTGATACATTTTATAACAAATAGAGTTCTTACTCTGAGAATTTTTACACTTAATTTTCTTTTACGTTGGCATTTTTGCCAGTTCAGGCTTGCCATTTGGTGGCCCATAGAGAAGAAATGCTCATAGAGAGGCTCACAGAGAATGCTCATGAAGAAGCAATTGCTTTAAATTTCTTACTAAGAAAGAGTGTAACTGCATGACCTCATGTGCAGTAAAATTACATACTTCTTTAATGCAATTTACTGATACATTTAAAATAATATTTCCCATAATATATTAGTTATATAGGACCATAACTAAAAGACATTTATCAAAAACATCTTACATCTCACTACATGGTTTCTATCATATCATTTTTAAGAAACCTAACAACTTCTAGCAGTATCTTATTAGGGATCAAGTTTTTCTATATTGAAAGCTACTAGATAGAATGTTCATCTCTCCTAAGATGTTTTATCTTTTAGTTTTGTTTCCTAAGATGTTTTAAATGCTTAAATATGAAGTTTTATATAAGTATTTGCATAGCATCTTATATTTGTAGATTGTTGACCCATCATGTTTACTGTTTAGTCCATAATGATTTTCCCATGATGTAAGTTTGGTTAATTCCCCTATTCTACTCAGATACAGTGAGTGCTTGGCAGAAAGAGGTGTGGCTTGTTTAAAGGTCCACAAAATGTTGTATTGTTACTTTCAGCTTGAAGAGCTCCTAGGATGCTGTTTGCTTAACTGAACTGCATTAAGGAAACTTTTGAATTTTGGCCTCAGAGAGGGATTCTGGAATTTAGTGTCCTAATGGAACAAATAGGAGTCCAGTCATTAGTTGGAGAATTTAAATAGTTTGTGGCAAAGTGGTATAATCAAAATGGATTTTAATCAAGATGGATTATGGTCCTGCCGGCAGGACACTTAGACCACAGGAGGCAAGAAGGATCAGATGGTGGTCAGGAAGTGCATTTGTACAAAGGCTTAAATAAATTAAACTCATCTTCAGGTCCCAACTTAAACATTACTGCCTCAGGGATGACTTTCCTAACCCCTACTTCCATCTCTTGGGGGGAATGTCCTTGCCAAGTGCCTTATTCTTCCTCTATTATTTTTTTAAATCACATTTTATTATATTTGCATACTTAAATATCTATTTCCCTTGTTAGACTATGAACTTTATGAAGACAAAGACTGTAAATGTATGGCTTACTGTTTTTATCCCCATTCCTTAGCATGATGCCTTATACAATCCATATTGCTGAACAGTGGATGAGAGAGAAGTGGAGAGAGGTATATGTACCAGACAATGTTTGAAGTGAGCTCAGTAAACATATCTCCCACATAGACTCTGGCTTCCAGAGCTGGTGGTTCAGGCGACTCTAACGTACATATTAGGCCTTAAAATACCTGGAGCCACTATGTCAGGTCCTAATCCCTTGAGGGGAAACTGTATTTTCATTAACTATATAATTAGCATTTTGTGATCCTCTCAGCAAATTACAGGTATACAGTACAGTGTTCTTAACCATTGTCACCATGCTGTACATTGGATCTCCAGAAATTATTCATCTTGTGTAACTGAAACTTTGTACCCTTTTGCCATCACCACCCCCCCACCCCATTTCCCTTTCCCCTCAGCTCCTGGCAACACCAAGAGTTCTTATTGGATAGAAGTATTCAGACACCTGAAGAGATGTGTGAATTGTATAGCCTACTCCGAACTGTAGTAAATTCAGCTCTGTACTCGGACTAAACAAAAAAGCTTGTGAAAGCTGCTTACTATAGAATGTTATTAGAGGGACCTGGTGTGGATTTCCTATTTCAAGAACTATACTTTTTAGCATATTAACAAAATTTTATCTGTAATTTCCATCTTTCCTAGTAGAGTATTGTCTCTTCTCCCAAATGAATAAAAATATCAAGAAATATATACAGAACACTTTAATTTCCTCCTTACTGGCATTTTTTTCCTATGGAAAATCAAGTATGAATTCATAACCTGAACTAGTAAGTTTGGATTCGTTTTGGACATATTCATTTTCCTTCAAACTCATCTTTATAGCTAGAAATACCAAATTCTTAATTTTGATATTTATTGATTTGTACAATTAATATGGAGGTTAATTCATCTACTAAATAATACACTTTTATATACATGAATATGTGAAATAACATAGTTTCAAATAAGTCAGGAAATTTTTAAATATTGAGTAATGTAATTCTTGTGGTTAATTAAACAATACCAGTATAATAGTATGTTGCAAAGAGACATGCTGTGTAATAAGACAATATAAACTGTTTTGATTTGTCTTTACTGTTTCTTGCCCTTTGGGAAAGAAAAACAAATATTTGTATGACTTTCGGTAAATTTATATATATAAATCCAGATAAATTAGTTGAAGAAAAGGTACACTTTGTTATAGTACAATGGACATAATTTGTTATATAAATTAATTTGGACTACTTAGTCTTAAAATCTCTAGACTTGTGATGGAGTCTGATTAACTTAGCCAAAATAGTTCAACTCAGTCTAAATATGCATTTAGGAAATTCATTCATTCAGCTGTCTTTGAGAAGTTATACTAACCATCAGGTAGGTGGTAGCTATAGATGCAGATGGAGATATATATGCACACACACGAAGGCAATAAAGAAATGACCTTTGCCCTTAAAGAGTATGAAGACTATGGCGAGTGAAGGAGAAGGGAATATAGGCCAATATGAGTAAGTGTCATAACAGAGGTGAAGAGATTACTGTGACAATGTTGCTAACCATTCCTGGATAAATTTAGAGAAGGCTGGGTCAGGGAGGTTTCCTGGTAGAGAATAGAGGGAAAGGAAATTTTTAGCAAAGTATAGGACATGATTTACTAAGGAGCACGTATGTACGGTATTATATGTGGCTGGACATACTGAGTGAATGAAGTGGGATAGTAGCTGACGCTGGAGAGGTATCTTGGGAATACATTTGTATAAGAATATTTATGCCAAGTTAAACAATTAAAATGTGTTCTGTAGAGAGTGGGAAGCATGTGGAGGCTTTTAAACAGGAGGATGATGTTATCAGATATTTAGCAAGTGTGGAGGAGGGAGAAGGTGGGTAGAGTAGACCAGAGACACATACAATAATGCAGGTGAGAGATGCCAAGAAAGATGCTTAAGCCATCAGGTGTGCAGATGGAAAATGGCAAACGTGGACATTCCACTGAATACTTGTCAAGAGATTATAAAGAAATCTTAAGAAATTTAGTATAAAAATACTTGATTCTCTATTTTTTTAATAAATAGTAAAACTTTTATTCACGCCTCTCTAATGAATGCGCCTAGCTTCATGAGTAGAACTATTCAGTTCCCATAATCTGTTTCTCTTTTCATCCATCAAGTCTATCAATCAACTTCCATCAGTATTTTTCAAACAAAGGCAGTAGGGATTTGCTATTGGCTGAATTAACATAGGGCTGTTTAATCTTTTTCCACCGGAGTCTTATCTCTAAATTCCAAGTTCAGATCTAATTGGGCTGAAAATCATTTCTCCATTATCACTTTCTGGGGCTGTCAAAATTCATCAATGAGCCTGTGACAGATACCTCACTTATATAGGAAAAGCAGATTTAATGAATTATTATAAATATATAAGTATATATTTATATATCATATAAAAATCAGGGATTGAAGTATTTCCTGGTGTGTAATGTGTAATGTGTAATGATTGAGATATGATATTGATTATTAAAAGTGATGCTGGAAGAGGAACAAGGCTTGTTAATAATAATATTGTTTTAACAATAATAACCCAAATAAAAGTCTATATGTGGCTTTTTGATAAAAATTAGTTTTCATAAAGTTAGGGCTGTAACTAATATGTCTTACAAATGTCAAGATATATCATATTTTGAAATGTACCCACAAATAAGTCTTCTAGACTCTTGTTTATATGCTTAGACAATGTATGTTCACTATTATGTGTAACATAATATTCATCCAAATTATAATGACAAGGCAATAAAATAACCTTTTGTTTTAATTAAAAAGTGATTTTCACACTACAAGTATCATTCAGAAAAGCTGAGTGAAAAATGTTGGTAGTCGTGCAGGCCTTTCTACCCCTGGCTGTGTCTAGCACATGGCAGTACAAGGATGCCCTCACAGAGAACAGTTTGAAAAGTCAGATAAAACACAAGTCATTAGTCTGAAGGCACCACGAAACTCCTGAGACACCCATGAATTGAGGAGTCAAGGTGTTTGAGAGAAGGGAACCGGGGAGAGATGAGCCTACTTCTATGACCTGTTTTTCACCTTGGGCATTTGCTGATTCTTGACATTGGTTGAAAGGTGAAAATTTGAATACAAGATCTAAGGGACAAAAAGGTCAGCTGAGTGCTGTCAGTCTCAGAATAATAGGAGACAAAAATTGGAGTTCAGGTTCTCCAAGGCAGACTCCAAGGAATTGAGAGGCCACGTTCCTGGAGAAACAGGATGGGTAAAGAAGTGAGTACAACCTTCATGGTTTTCTCCACAAGTCCTTTACCAGATTCTGTAGCAGTGAGGCAAGATGTTAAGAAGCTAAGTGTGGTACCTTGAAAAATCAGAGTTTTCAGCAGTTTTGCAGGGTTTAGGAGATAAATATTGTAGTTCAAAACCCACCAATGAGCTGGGAACCCTGGTAAACACCTAGTTATCTATGGAGGACTAACCCTTAGAGGCTGGGTAGGCCAGAGTTAGAAGCAGTCATACCAAAACTGCACTGTGACTCAAGGCAACTCCATCCTTGATTGTTAAAGATAAAAGGTCAGGGGCGCCTGGGTGGCTCAGTCGGTTAAGCGCCCGACTTCAGCTCAGGTCACGATCTCATGGTCCGTGAGTTCGAGCCCTGCATCGGGCTCTGGGCTGATGGCTCAGAGCCTGGAGCCTGCTTCCGATTCTGTGTCTCCCTCTCTCTCTGCCCCTCCCCTGTTCATGCTCTGTCTCTCTCTGTCTCAAAAATAAATAAACATTAAAAAAAAAATAAAAAAAAAAAAGATAAAAGGTCTTCTTGCATAACACAAGTTTTAATATATTACATATTTAAAAATTTGCATATCTTATAATTTTGGTCAGAATATATATATTTTTAATTTTAGTTGACACACAATATTACATTAGTTTTCAGGTATACAACACATGATTTACAACTTTGTACATTATGCTGTGTTCACCATGAATATAGCTACCATCTGTCCCAATACATCGCTATTACAGTATCATTGACTGTATTCCTTATGCTCTGCCTCTTATCCCTGTGAATAATTCACTGATAACTGGAAACCTGTATTTCCCACTCCCCCTTGACCCGTTTTGCCCACCCCCCCCCCCACTCCCCTTTCTCCTCTGGAAACCATAAGTTTTGGTTCTCTTTAGAATGGTTAATATTTCATTTGTTTTATAAGCTTGTGAAGCTTTCGAACTCACATTTTGTAGTAGTTTGAATCACAGCTTGGTTTAGTTTAGTCTGGTTCCAGATAAACTTTTGGCACAGCTCTGAAATAGCATCCCCTGCAAGGAAACTTTAATATGATATATAACAGCTCCTGAGAGTCATATATGTCAACAAGAACTGGAACTTCATAGGTATATTTTGAGTTAAGCAAAGGGTATGCTATAAATAATAATATAAATTTGTGAATCTTTCATGACTGAGTATTGTTTATGTGCGTGTTTGCATGTGAAATAATGCAATAAAATGTGTTGGCATGATATAATAATAATCTTTTCCTAGTTTTTAGTTAACGGGAGAATTGTAACTTATAGAGACACTGTAAAGCAAGAGAAATACATTGCATTTCCAAAGTGAATGAGCAAAAACTCCCACTCTTTTGCTGGTACTTGCTTTTAATTTCTTATATTTATTTGGTAGTATTTCTTCAGGCCATGATGGTGAGAGTGCTGTAGTAAATTCACCTCAAATCTTCAACATTTTAAAGTCAGAAAAGAGAGAAGAATGTGAAGGAAGAGTTCAGAGGGATATCACTGAAATTTCACATAACCTTGAAAACAATCCTAGCCAAGGGACTGTCACAGTCCATGTAATTTTTCCTCAAGATGCAGAACCTCCTTCAGAAGAAATGATGAACCATTATGGGAGAGTTAGATTCTCAGTTCTTAGTTCATCGTTCTTAGAATCCTCAGAAATGTCCACATAAAAGCTCTACTAGTTACCATTATCCATGTTATCTCTGCCCAAATTTATTGGATTAATGTATTAAGAATTTACAAATGGAGGCCAAGATGAATAACTTTGACAAAGTTGTTTCTCTCTTTCAGAAATCGTTAGTCAATCAACCTTCCATCCCCACTATCTGAAATTGTTGATAAGTTGTTGTATCACTACAGATGATCTCCTTATGCTTTTTGCTCCATTACATCTTGTAGCTTCTTTTCCTTTATTTGTTCAGTGATGGTCTTTTCTACTAGACTATAAGAGACTATACTTATCTGGTGGCTGGTACATATTTTGAACTTAACACAGTGCCCGTCCCCATGCTAATACACATTAAATACATCTCAAAAGACAGGGAGGTGGAGGTTGGAAAGGAGAGGGGAAAGAAGGGAAGCTGGTCTTAGAGAATAGAGAACAGGGTAAAATCTCATCACTTCAATTACAGTTATGATTGTAATTATATTGACTTTCTCTTAACATGTGAGAACCATTAGAATGATACATTTTAAGAACAGTGGCTGGCATAATACATATTTGTTTTTCTTGAATGTTCCCAAAATTGGTCTTCATCTATTCAGTAAGCCAGAGACAAAAATACTTTATTTTGTGCTATCTAGGTGGAATTAGTGATTGAATATAGACAGGAGTTATGGGGTATAACTCAGAAAGAACTTGGCTCAATTCTTGATGTGTCCCTTGCCTCACTTTGCAACCATATATTGCCTGGGATTTGCACACATGTTATCCTGAATGGGACTCTTGAGAGAGAAAGATGAGTTTTATAAAATGTACTTCTGGTTCAATTTCAAGGATTATTTAAACCTACTTAAGATGTTATACAAATTCCTATAGGTTCCCTGCCCCCCTTACAAACTTTTGTCTAACCGAATAAAGGTCTCATTTTCCTTCTATTTTATGAAATTCATGAACAACATATTTGTTAAAAAACATTACTAACAAAGACCTCATTGAGCAGATCCATTTTCTAGAAATTTGATTAAAATTAATTTTCTAATTTTAGAGGGATATTATTTATCTGATACATTTCCACCACCTTTAAATAACTTTCATCTTGCGGATTTCCCGGTTGCTAGGTAGAATCAAAGAAAACTATCAGATATATCAAATCCAGCAGAATGTCTAATATCATTCAACAATTGAAAAAAGAAGGAATTCAGACTTCTTGAAAAAGCCGTTAGTCACAAGCTATAATGTGCATATTTGTTTCATATGCAATGAGTGCATTACTTTTCAGAGACAAAAATATTGGCAAAGTGAAACATTTAGAACTTTAATAAGATTTGTGTTCTCACAGTGCCAGAAACTCTTTTTTTGTTGTAAATATGCTTCACTGTAACTATGAATTGACACAGATCAGTAGAGGGCAAAGCCCAGTTCACAAATATTTTGATGTTTAGGCCCCAGGAAGAAATGGCACCTGTTCCAACTGTGAATGCAGAACCCAAATAAACAGCAGAGTCACAGCACCACTAGAAGATGGCTTAATTGTTTTTATTTGTGAGCCAAAAGTAACAGGGAAGATTAGAATTCTACACACCAGATTTGTTGGAAAGCTGATTCAGTTGAATTCCCAGCCAAAATGAAAGCAGGCAAATGACACTTATTTGGTTGAGGACATAAAGGGAAAGAAGGAAATGCGACAGAATGAGGAGTTAGATTGGCAGAAAGGAGCTAATGAGTCCCAGCTGTATTTAAAAGAAAAGCTTTAAGGTTTTTTAAGCGTAAGTAGTGATGGAAGGAAGGAGATTGGGATAATTGATCTAACAGACATGCCAAATGAAATACATTTGTTGTTTGGTGGGGAATCTGGAATATGCTAGTGAATACCTGTATCTCATCTTGTAAATTGTAACTAAAAATATGCACACTTTCACACACTCATAGATAACTCATATTGACTAGATTGCAGATTTGTACTATGTGTGTATGACTTATTAAATAGAAAATTTGAACTAATTTCATCTTCTGTGCGAGTTTTTTAAAAAGTAAAAATGGCAATATTAACTAAAAAATGTCATCTTTTAAAGAGAGGGCTCAAGAAATACATATATATTTTTTTTTAATGTGGAAATTCCAGGTGCTTTCAGATGCCCAAGATGCTTAAGCTCAAGGAACATTTGTATTGAACACCTTTTTATATACAACTCATCTCCTAGAAACAAACCTTCTGTGAGTGCAATATTTATATTACATTTACTTTATTTAAAAAGTTCCTAATGCCATGGGAATAGCATAAGCTTAATGTGAACTGTAATTTTTCTCACTAGTTTACACCATCATGACCCCTAATCTTCCTTATTTTTTTTTAACAATGCAGAATGTTCAAGATTCCCTTTAAAGATCTTTAAGATTTAAATGTATCCATTAATTTTAACTTCTCTCCATGTTTTCTTGGTTGTCTTTTTTCATGTTGATGGTTGGAAATTAATATTAGAGATGATCCCGATAACTCATTTTGGGTCTTGACTGTTGTCAGGTAGAGTTGAGAAACTGTTTCATATTCAGCCAATTGCATAGGAACTGTGTGACCACTTTACATGTTATGCTTTATAGTTTTAAAACTTTATTTCAAAAATTTAAAAGTTGCCCTTTCTTGTTTATTATAACTATCGAAGTCAAAGCCCAAACTTCAGTTTACGTGCATACCTAAATTCTTATTTTTGTTAACTTAGAGAGTGTACAATCTAGTTCTATAAGCAGATGGCGTTTACATGACTATCATCATATCAACATATCATCATATGTTGTTTTTCCATTTGTAGATAGTGGTTTTTATTGCAAACATTTGAAAGATGCCTCTCTGAGTTCAGGAATGGCATCTAAAACCACAGAATAAAGTGGAGGTAAATGATTTAGCGATCATATTTCTCTGAGACATCCAACCAAGCTTAGTAATAAGCAAAGTATTAAAAAGCAGGAAGATGCTGATATACTAAACTAGACCTAATTCTGATTATTCAGATAGAGACTAGGCTGAAAATGTCATGTTATAAATTAATATCATAAACCAAATCATTGTGGAAATGCTTAAAATATTTAAGAAAACAAAAAGCATCCTCATATAACATAGAAACCATTGAGAGAAACGGACTTGTATAATTTTGTTCTGTATTAATAAAGAGGTGAATAATCCTTGTTAAATAAATGATTACATGAATCTTATTAACCTAGTTTGAATTACCAATATGAAATTGTATTGCACTTGTCAGGATCAGCTCTCTGGTTTAACCAACAGTTCCCCCAAATCCAGTCTCTTAACATAAAAATGTGTATTTCTTGCTGGGGGTGGAAGTGTGAGATGGAAGGGTTGTCTCTGCTCAATGTGTTCATTCAGGGATCCAGGATCTTTTCACTGTGTTTCTGGGCTTACATCCCTTCAGGGCCCTGTCTTCCTTTCTTATCAAGCAATGTCTAGGAAAAGAGAAAAATCATGGAGAATTTGCATAGAAGGCTTTTTGCGCAAGCCAGCTCTAAATGTGGACCATTTTAATTTTGCCCACATTTCATTGTGTGCCTGAGAAAAAGGAAAACAATGTTTGGTGAATACATAGCATCCTCTTCCACAAGCATTTCCTAAAAAAACATTTTGCAATTCATAATTTTCACTAATTAAAACTGAGCCATACCACTCGTTAATCTATATTACTTAGGTTTTACTACTTGGATTAGGTGATTACTTAGCAGAAGTGTTGAAGCAATTTGCAATTCTGTGATCATCAACATAGGCCAATTTCACATTGGCTCTAGGCTGAAGGGTCAGGAAATCCTCATGAATTATTTATTTTACTTTTATAATTAGAAATGACTCTGTAGTGTATTGCAACAGATCAAAACCAGAAACTGGCAGGATTTGATGAGCAGAGGCACAGGTGGCTTCTCATAATGAACTCGATATGAGGAATTTGGAGCAGTTCAAGAGCTGAGCTGGCTTCCAGGTGTTCTTGTTCCCAAAGTCAGAATTCACTTACCTGCCAAACAAGTAAAGCCTCATTCATCAGAAAACACCTTTAGCCATTTATGCTGTTTAGGCTTCCAAAGGCTGCTGTGCAACACTCTTAGCAGAATTTCCTGCTGAGGGGGAATGGTTGATCTGCAATTAGTCTACTTCAATTTCCCCATTGCTTCTCTTCTGTGTGTTGCTAGCCCACCTCTTTTTCACCCTCAGTTCCTTCAAATCCCATCTTGCATATCATCTCTAGTCATGTAAAACAAAAAAGTCTGGAAAATTGATTGCTACATGGTTGTAGCAAAGGCCACAGTCTGGTGGAAACAATTTTGGGCTGATGAACTGGCAACCTAAAATCTGTGCCACCTACTTAATGTCTAAACCTTGCTGGATTTGTTCAAATAGATTGGAAATCAATACAGCTAAGTGCTTCAGGTGCATTTCACTTACTAGATAGGATAGCTTTTGTCTTAGCCTGGGGTGCCCAGGAAATAGCTTGAATGAGAAGCTTACACGCTAGCACTTTAAAGGCGAGTGCAAACTCAGGGAAGCAGAAGTGAGGAGAAAAGAGGGACAAATCAGGGAGGGTGGAAGATAGGCAAATAAATACAAGGGTACAAGGGGTGCATTCCCAACCTGGCCACAGCTTTCTAGCAAGCTCCCCAAAGATTCCTCAGTCTCGTAGGTCATCATCAGAGAGGACATATGAACTACTGCATGTCAGAATGGTCTCTCAGGGTGAGATAGCATAATTTATCCGTTGGCTCCCTCCTGTTATATTTAGTTAAAATTCCTACAAGTTAAAATTCACCATTCCTGTCCTCCCCCACTCCCCTTCTCACCCCTTCATGCTATGTCACTTGCATCTCCCGGCAGCTGCTAGGACACCAGTTCCTTGAGAGATAACGTCCATCCAGTCTCTGTCAGACAGTGCCTTGCAGGGCCACTGCATCCGAGGAGGTGCATCAGCTCTAGCAGTGGTTTGGCTGCAAGACTTCAGGAATTGCTCCTGCTGAGTCTGGGCAGAAGGTTCTGTTCAGATGGGGGTGGAGAGTGGGGCACATAAACCGAGTTTAGTAAACTTTGATGCTTTCCATCTAATTATTTTTACCCATACTCATTCTGATTGCTATAACTTCCATACTGTCTAGTCCAGTCATTTTATTTTTTTTTATTTTTTTTAATGTTTATTTATTTTTGAGACAGAGAGAGACACAGCATGAGCAGGGAAGGGGCAGAGAGAGAGGGAGACACAGAATGTGAAGCAGGCTCCAGGCTGAGTGGTCAGCACAGAGCCCGATGCAGGGATCGAACTCACGAACTGTGAGATCATGACCTGAGCCGAAGTCGGACGCTTAACCGACTGAGCCACCCAGGCGCCCCTCTAGTCCAGTCATTTTAAAGTGGTCTCCTTGACCTTAGACATTCTTCATTGTAATCCAAACACTTCATGCGTTGAACTTACATTGTAATTGGGGAGACCAACAAAAGTCAAGTAAACAAATAAATATGATAATTTCATTGAGTAATAAGTGCCATGATGGAAATAAAACAGGGTGATGTATAATAATTGCAAGTGTCCTGAGAATCTATACAGCTTGGCCCTTGGAGGCTTTTACCAATCTTTTCTTTATTCTGCATTGCCTTGCTAATATCAACAAATTAATTTTCTTTTTTTTTTAACGTTTATTTATTTTTGAGACAGAGAGAGACAGAGCATGAACAGGGAAGGGTCAGAGAGAGAGGGAGACACAGAATCCGAAACAGCCTCCAGGCTCTGAGCTGTCAGCACAGAGCCCCACGTGGGGCTCGAACTCACGGACTGTGAGATCATGACCTGAGCTGAAGTCGGACACTTAACCGACTGAATCACCCAGGTGCCCCTCAACAAATTAATTTCTGATTATCATCTAATGTAGTGTCTCTGCTCCAGAAACTTAAAACTGTTTGCAATCCTCTGAATTTGATTTAATAATTTCTAGTTTGGGGTCTTTGCATGTACCAGTCCTTGAATAAAAATGGCCTCCACCTCTTCCTAGTCAATTTTTCTCCTGTTCCTCCTTCAAAATCTGATTAAAAACTCACCTTCTATGAAGGCTTTCCTGATATACTTTCTCCCTGTTATATCTTCAATTGCCTGTTTTTAATTCAATTGCACTATATTACACTAATTTAAACTGAATTCTGTATTATCTTATTCATTACATAATGGTAAAGGGATCTATCCAACAAGAGGATATCACAATTATGAATATCTATATACCTAACATAAGAACACCTAATTATATAATACAAATATTAACAGAAGGGAGAAATTGACAGTAATACAAAAATAGTAGGAGACTTTAACACCCCACTTATGTCAATAAATACATCATCCAGACAGAAAATCAATAAGGAAACAGTGGCTTTGAAAGACACATCAGACCAAATGGACTTAACAGATATAAACAGAACATTTCACCCCAAAAACAGCAGAACACATTCTTTCCAAGTGCATGTGCAACATTCTCTGGGATAGATCACATAATAGGTCACAAAACAGATCTCAGTAAATTTAAGAAGATTGAAATCATATCAGGCATTTTTTTTTCCAGCTACAAAAGGATGAAAATAGAAATAATTACATGAAAAAACCACAAATATGTGGAGGCTAAATAACATGTTACAACCAATAGGTCAATGAAGAAATCAAATAGGAAATCAAGAAATACCTGGAGACAAATTGAAATGAAAATACAGAAGTTCAACATCTTTGGGACACAGCAAAAGCAATTCCAAGAGGAAAGTTTATAGCAATGCAGACCTATCTCAAGAAATAAGAGACATCTCAAACAATCTAATCTTACACCTGAAGGAAGTAGATAAAGAGGAACAAAGCCCAAAGTTAATAGAAGGAAGGAAATAATAAAGATCAGAGCAGAGATAAATGAAATAAAGGCTAAAAAAACAGGAGAGAAAGTCATGAATTAAGAGCTGGTTCATTGCAAAGGTAGAATTGATAAACGTTTGGCTAGATTCATCAAGAAAAAGAAAAAAATCAAACAATATTAGAAATGAAAGAGAAGTTACAACTGACACCACAGAAATACAAAGGATTATAAGAGATTAGTGTAAAAAATTATATGCCAATGAACTGTATAGCCTAGAAGAAATGGATAAATTTCTAGGAACATATAGTCTTCTGAGACTGAGTTCATCAGGGATATTGATCTATAATTTTCTTTTTTGGTAGTAGTCTATCTGGTTTTGGTATCAGGGTAATGCTGACTTTATAGAATGAATTTGGAAGCATTCCTTCTTCTATTTTTGAAATAGTTCGAGAAGGATAGGTATTTGCACCCTGATGGGTGCAAAGATCCTCAACAAAATATTAGCAGACCAAATTCAAAAATACATTAAAAGAATCATTGACTATGATCAAGTGGGATTTATTCCAGGGAAGCAAGGGTGGTTCAATATATGCAAATCAATCAACATGATGTATTACATTAACAAAAGGAAGTATAAAAACCATGTGATATCTCCATAGATGCATTCGACAAAATTCAACATCCATTCATGTTAAAAACTCTCAACAAAGTGTGTATAGAAGAAGTATAAAGCTTTTGCATAGCAAAGGAAACCATCAACAAGATGAAAATGCAATGTACTGAAAGGGAGAAGATACATGCAAATGATATATCTGATAAGTGGTTAATGTCCAAAATATATAAAGAACATACATCTCAACCCAGAAAAACAAATAATCTGATTAAAAGATAGGCAGAAAACCTGAATAGATATTTTTCCCAAGAAGACCTATAGACACGCGAAAAGATGCTCAACGTCACTAATCATCAGGGAAATGAAAGTCAAAACCACCATGAGATATCATCTCACACCAGTTAGACTGGCTAGTATCAAAAAGACAAGAAAAAAACAGTGTTGGCAAAGGTGTAGAGAAAAGGGAACGCTAGTGCACTGTTGGTGGGGATGTAAATTGGTAACTCCACTGTGGAAAACAGTAAGGAGGTTCCTCAAAAATGTAAAAATAGAAGTGCATATGATCCAATAAATCCACTACTGGGTATTTACCCAAAGAAAACAAAAACACAAATTTGGAAAAATATATGCATCTCTATGTTTACTGCAGCATTATTTACAATAGATAAGTTATGGAAGCAACCTAAATGTCCATCAATGGATGAATGGATAAAGAAGTGACTTCTCTGCTCTGATCTTTATTATTTCCTTCCTTCTATTAACTTTGGGCTTTGTTCCTCTTTATCTACTTCCTTCAGGTGTAAGATTAGATTGTTTGAGATGTCTCTTATTTCTTGAGATAGGCCTGCATTGCTATAAACTTTCCTCTTGGAATTGCTTTTGCTGTGTCCCAAAGATGTTGAACTTCTGTATTTTCATTTCAATGGATGAATGGATAAAGAAGTTGTGGTATATATACACAATGGAATATTAGTGATAAAAAAATGGGATCTTTCCATTTGTTAAAACATGGATGAACCTAGAGGGTATTGTGCTAAGTGGAATAAGCCAGACAGAGAAAGACAAATACCATATGGTTTCACTTATATGTGGAATGTAAAAAACAAAACAAATGAACAAACAACAGTAACACAAAAGAGAGAAACAGACTCACAGAGAACAAACTAGTGGTTGCCAAAGGAGTAGGGTGATAGGATGGTCTAAGTGGATGAAAGGAAAACCAAATATATACAAGTCTCTTTCAATATCAACGTTGCTTTCCTAGCCCCATAAGCAAAGCCTTGGACAAAAGTGTTGGAGTGACTGGCAGAGACCATCCATGAAGTTTCAGGGCTCTGCAGAGAGAAGATTCACTAAATGTTACCTGTTACCTGAGGTTTTGAGTGAACCACTTCTTCATACTTGACACTAGTTAGCACGAGGTACCTGGTTAAGTCACTAACTGGTTCTGTGAACTCAGGCACTTCCCATCTTAATCTTCTCATCTATAAAATATGAAAGTGAATTCCAACTTCTTGTCTAGTTTAGGTATAACTTTAAAATACTAATATTAATGTAGTGACTGGAATGATGTATCTGTTTTGTTTTAAGGACGTAGATCATAACTTTTAGAGTTTAAGTGTAACAGAGACACTTTATTGTATAAAACAAAGAAAAGATTTGGCTTTCAAAATTTAGAGTGGAAGAGAAGCAGTAAAGGTTGGGATATAAATGTAAATTCTGTGATCTCTTCCTTAACAGTTCAGATTCAGTGTTAAGGGTTCAGGAAGCTTATATTTAAACAATCAATCCAGGTAGTTTCATTATAGGTATACCATAACATTACTTGCTGTAGATATTTAAAAGTAAAGGAAGAAAGATTGATTTACTAGGTTATAACGTAAATCAGTAACAAGAATAGTTTGATTTTCTATTAACTAGAACATCGTGGGAGCTATTGACATTTTGGGCCAGATAATCCTTTGTTTCTGGAGGGCTGTCCTGTGCATGGTAGAATGTTTAGAAGAATCCTTGGTCTTTACCCACCGGATGCCAGTAGCACCCTCCAGTTGTGAGAATCAATGTTTCTAGAGGTTGTCAAGTGTCTCCTGGGGCAAAATTATCTTGACTGAGAGCTACTGAACTAGAACATGCTCCAGTTGAAATCCATGTAAAGAAGTTGAAATATGTACATTATTATAAATATATTTTGTGTTGATTACATAAAATGTCCAGACTGTAACAATATTCAAATTTATAAAAAAAACAATTTATTGTAATGATAGGAAGTAAGCTGATTATATAGTATGTAGGTTGGTAAAGGGATTTGGGGTATGCTTACTTTAAAACTTTATTTTTTGAGGTTGAAAAACAGTAAATCCTAATGAGAATTTTTAGTCCTTTCCTCACTTACAGGTCAGGTCAACAGGTCACTGGCTGTCCTTTAGGGTCAGTGGTTGGGTCACACAGATCTTCCTGCTGACCTCTGGCTCAGTGACTGTCTGTTGGGCCAACAATAAGCCACTTTTGTAGTAATTAGAACAAGTGTGCTAAATTGTGCAGATGGACAGAGTCTGGTCACAAGAGAACCTTTAGGTGGTAGTGGCTTATCCATGATAGACTGAAGCAGGGATAACTTATATGTGAAAATGGAAAATAGGGAAAAAGTGTCTGCTTTTCTTCATCTTGAACTTAAGAACAATTTGACTTCTATATTCTTAGAATAACATAAAGTTGTGATAGTATCTATTATTTTGGGTTAGTTATGGCCAATTTCCAAGACAATTTTACTTTCTTCTAACAGTTCTATTTATAAACATAACACAAGTTTTGACTTTATTTTGCTAATTCAAACATTACTAAAAATGAACCAAAGAGATGTTTTTTTCTTTTCCAACTTTACAAAAATTGTTACTTTTTGGAGAGCTCTGATGTGAGCAATGGAATTATATTTTTACTTAGACCTTTATTCATTTATGGATGCATCTTGACACTTAAGAAAAACAGTAGAAATTTCTATAATAGAACATAAGTTAGAAAAAACAGCATGTATTTTGATCCTAGTGTTTAAACTGTAGTCATGATTTTATTACACTATTCCTACCCAAGCATGATGACTTTTATGATTTTTCTATTTACATATTCTAAGAGACATTGGTTTAGTTAGGTACAAATTTTTGTTACTCTACACTTTGTCCTTTTTGAAAGTGCATGATTTCAAATATGTATTTTTTCTCTATTTATACTTTGGTAATTAATTTTATTTCCTAGTTTGCTACCAATCTCTTTGTTCTGATTGACTTGTTATTTTAAGTAGATTATTTTCTGGTTGTTTCTGATGTGACAGGCCTACTTACTTTCATACCTTTGGCCCTGTCAGTTCATGAATATTTCTTCTATTCCTGCAGATTCTACTCCCCCATTTGCAAAATG
Source organism: Panthera uncia (assembly GCF_023721935.1). Classification (NCBI taxonomy): domain Eukaryota; kingdom Metazoa; phylum Chordata; class Mammalia; order Carnivora; family Felidae; genus Panthera; species Panthera uncia. The sequence goes on along the minus strand of NC_064811.1, from coordinate 89,387,156 downwards.
CCAGAAATGTTGATAATGCACCAAAACCTGCTGTCATTACAACCCCAAATCTAGAACCCTGTCTTGTGAGTTTAGACTATCTAAGAGTAGGGCTTTTTCCTGATAGTTTTCTTCATGATGAATTATTTCCACAGCTCTTTCTCTTTTAATCATCTGTTCTGCACTGCACACCCTACTTCATACTGTCCAGTTCTTTAACTGTCGGCCATTGTAGCTATTTGGAAATAATCCTGAGGGAAGTTGGTGGAGTAGAGGCAAAACCTAGCGAAGGATGGTGGGATCCTGCTGGTGGCGAGGCAGTGGGGAGCAGAGGGCTCTCTGTCATACTTACCTGTTCTCATGCATGCCTCTACTATGAAGAAAAGTGAGAACTGACTCATCATAGAAATTATTTATAACCTTAAAAATTATCGCCAGAATCACTGCTAGCATTGAAAACATTTTATGAGATTGTAATAGGAGCCACTTGAGTAATATATTGAACTGAACCAGTGACAGGGACTGGAGATTTAACTAAAGCTTCATATACTGGAGTATGATCTTTACAATGTTCTCACCATTTTCTGTTTTCATCTAGAATGTGTCTTATATTTTCTTCTATTTCTTTCCTGTTCATTATGTTTTCTCTATTTTGGAGTAATCTGGAAATTTTAGCATGTTTAGCTAATATAGACAAATTTTTACTTGATATTTAATAACACTGCAAGTCTGTTTTTATGGGTCATTCTACCTGCTATAGTGTTGCTTTTATCCCCCCTTCAGCTTTAGTGAGATATAATTGACAAATAAAATTGTAAAATACTTAAAGTGTACATCATGATGATTTGATATACACATACACTGTGAAGGGATTCCCCCCACTTAGTTAATTAACACAGCCAATTACAGAGTTGCTTTTAATCATATAACAAGATGCATAACTCATCAATACATAATAAAATACAGTAGACTCAGGAGTGTCATTGATGGGCAAAGTCTAAGCAAAGCATTATTTGGGTATTATAAGAGACTCCTATGTTAACATTGGATGTTTATGGGGAAAGCAAATAGGTGACTAGGGATATGTGTGGCAAAGAAAGTTTTCACCATCTAGTCATTTATTCTTTTTGAATTTTGAACCAACTGACTATATGCCGTATTAAAAAATAGTGTTAAAACTTTAGAACTTGGAGTATTTGCCTTAGAATTCTGAAGCTTGTTCCCCATAAATCATTGAAGCACACCACCATGCACATACCTCTATTAATCCACTGATTACATTTAATTCCAGTAATTGTTTATATCTCTGTCTCCTTTACAGATAATTTTGAAAGTAGGGCTAGGGCCATGAGTCATTCTTTTTATCTCTGGATCCCAGATTTGCTCCTAGAATGTTGTAAATACTTAAATATGTATTTGTTTAATGAGTGAATAAACATCTTATTTAATTATCTTTTATATTTATTTCTACCTTACATTATTGCCATTGTGCTATGTAGTCAATATGTTCTAAATAAAAGACTATCTGTGTAGTATAGAAGACTGTGGGTTTTTGATAGTATTTCCCAGAAACTTTTAGTGGGGATAGTTGGAGGCATTGTTGTATTGAGAAAATTCTTTATCTCTTTTTTTTTTCATGAACTTTGTCATTCATAGGATGGTAAATAACGGAGATAGTGCCCCAACACTTCCCCCTCCCTCTGCCAGCTTTAAAGCATTCTGATAAACTAAAACTTAAGACTATTTTTGTCTCTCTCTTTTGTACTTAAGTGGTCATGATTTTCCATAGGGTCAGTACTAAAAAAGTATTTAAAATAGAACCTATGCATTGAAAAAACTCAGAGAACAAATTTTATGGGAGCACATAGGGAAAAGTGGCACACAATTTAATTTATTTTTTCTTTAGTCCGACAGGTGGTTTGTCAACATCTATGTAATTTTATATAGAAGTATTCAGAGGCTTTAGCACTGTAGATGATGGCATGCCAGTTATGTGCATGCCTTTGATCCCGTGTGTGCTTTGGTGTTGGGCACGGCACGGCACTCTGCACAGTGCTTGGGGCAGTGACTGCGGGGCTGTGTGCTTAGTGCCAGCGGGATGGTTTCTTGTGTCTGAGACTGTACTTCCTGGGCACGAACAGGCAGCTGTACTTGTAAAAGATGTATTTTTTTATATATTAGATGATGGTCTGGTTAACAGTAGACTTCAAAATTCTTAAAAGGCAGGATTAGTGATTTTAAAATAACTATGAGGGGCGCCTGGGTGGCTCAGTTGGTTGAGGGTCTGACTCTTGATTTCAGCTCAGGTCATGATCCCAGGGTCCTGGGATTGAGCCCTGGGTAGGGCTCTGCGCTGAGCGTGGAGCCTGCTTGGGATTCTCTCTCCGCCCCCCTCCCCCCCCCCCCCGGGTGCTTGCTCTCTCTCTCCAAAAAAAAACAAAAATAAAAATAAAAAAATATATATATATATATATATATGAAATAAAATTGCAGCAATGGTTTTATTTCACTTCAGTTGATTATGACTAAGAATATATATCAAGAGTAGCAATAGTAACAAAATGCTTTTGAATTTATTGCTATCTTTCTTTAGGGAAGTTAAAACACATTGTACATATTGTCTTCAGGGGTCCCTTGAGGAGTTCTGAAATAGTACAGGTGAATATATTGGAGAAACCCTCACAGGAAGTGTACTAGAACTTATTTTGTTGACTTAATTATGGAACAGTTTGACTGTTTGCACTGCACTCTGGAGGTCATCTGCCAAGGAGAGTTTCCTAAGCTGAGTTAATCGAAAATTGTTATGATCTTGCTGGAGTATGCTCTTTGGATTTTGGTGTTCTTAACTCATACTTTTAAATTGAGACTTGATCTTGACGACATGAGATTTCTAAAATCCCCATAATTTTTGTTAAGCCAAAATTTATTTTGTGTGCTTTCATCTCAATTTCTTTATCAATTGAAAATGTCCTAATATACAGCTCCTCTCTTCTGGTCACTTGGCCCTTCCTGGGAATACCTTATAAGTTCTTCAAATTCAGGAACTATGTGTAAGGCATTTAGCTCTCACTTAAAAACTTGAATGTAAGTAGGTGTATGATCTTGTACTAGGTCTTGTGCATCTGTTTGCCACCATCTTTTTGCTTTTGTTAATTTTAGGTTGAAACATGAAAGAGGTGCTCCAGATGTTATCACAGGTAGCTAGAATCCATATACAAATTCACATACATTTAGAACAATGGCTCTTGACTATAGTTGGGTCACAGACTCCTTTGAGAGTTTAGTGAAAGCTATGGTACCTATACACAGAGAAAAGTACATGTGTACAACTTTTTGACAGAATCTTAGGAGTGTAAATAAGAACCTTGATATGCAGTTCACTTATCTGTATCTCAACAGATAAGTTTGCTTTGTAGCTGTTATAATACCAATGTAGTATAGATTTGAGGAATTGTCAGTGATGGCTAATTTATACAGAAAGCCAGATTTAATATCTTACAGATGAGTACTCTTCATTGCTTGCTGTTAGACCACTAAGCATTAAAATTTTTAACTAGTGAATTTTGCTAGACTGTGACATATAGATTGAATGGTACTCCTCAATTTTTACAAAGCTCACTAGCAGGCATGGAAGAAAAAAAGCAAGCCAGTATTTTAGTTGTCCTCATTGTAGTCTGGGGGAGGGGCTACTTCAAAACCTGGGTCTCAAAGGTCCCTAGCTTTTATCTAGAACAGACAACGTGCTTGAGAAAGTTCCTTTAGCTTTTTGTTTCAGTTGACATTGACACACTGGGTCAGACTTGTCCCAAAGCACCATGTCTAAACAGCTTCCTTTATGTGTTTCTAATTGGGATTCTTTCTCAGGAGGGTCAAATTAGAGCTCCCGTGGTCGAAGCTACAGCACTGGCAGTTAGTTGACAGCCTCAGCTCAATTCTGCCTCTTGAGACATGCAAGACAGCCACTTAGAGTTTGTTCCTACAGACTTTTGACAAATGGCCCTTCTCTGACTGTGTACCTAATAGACATTTCTTGTTTTTCTTCTGGATCAGTGCCAAAACCATGGTTTTTCCTTAAGCACCTTATTTCTGCTTTGTTCTCTTTGCTTTTGCCTTCTGTTTGCCGTGATTCAGTTTATTTAAAAGCATTTGCTAACTTTCTTGTTTATGTATCGTACCTAGCATACTTGCATAATGGTGCCTGACTTAACCAACCTCCTGAATTTATTAACCTCTTAGGACATTTCATTCTGCTTGAATAAACAAAATAGAACTTCGAACACCTGAATTATTCTGTTGGTCAGTTGTTGAAAATAATGCATGGTAGATTAGGTGGTGATAATTTATATTGAATATTATAACAACCAAACTTAATTGATTAGCAAAGATAGGATGTAGTCTAAGACTCTTATGAAAGATTCATTGATTTGTTGATTATCTACCATGGACCAGGATTTTTGAAAAGATATGCTTAATATGTTAATTTTAATCTTAATTTCTAGCATTTTGGTGCACAGATTTTCTAGGATTCCATTTTGGGTAACTTTGAAACAGGAAGCTTTTATAAAGATTTTAAATTGCCTCATACATCTGAGTTCAGTTATTGGAATTTAAGTAACTTGCAGTGTCCTTTTAGAATCCAGTTGTTTTAAAAGCTCAGAAGTAATTTATGACTGTGAAAATAGGGGTGATAAATTGTAGAGTGAAGTATGTGTTGCTTTTTCCCAACAGCCTGAGGGATAACAGGGGAGGTCAGACAACTTAAGTCTGTTTCTCTTTCTTGGGTTCTGTAGTGTTCTTGTAGAAGAAGGAGAGGAATTGTTTCTGAACAGTGGACGCAAGAGTGCCAAGTGACTCTTAACTTTAAGTACTGTAAAGTTTGATTAGCATTGTGCTCCCTTGACCAGAGTTATTTAAAAATGGAAAATTTAATATCATGAATATACTTAACATCACAAACATCTTCCTTGCCTTGCTTTGAAATACTTTGAGTGATATCAGAGCTTCCTTTGTGGTCAGAAAGATCTAAGTATATTGGGAGGGAAAAGAGAGGCTCAGAGAGGGTATAATAGGATTATCTCTCTCCCCTCCTCCCCCCCCCCCCCACTTGCTAGCTAAGGATACATTTGCCAGGCCCTTTTCTCTTGTCCACTAAAGAAAGAAGACAGAGTATCTAAATATTAGAAAGGATTTCTCCTGATTTAAATCTCAAGAGGAGGAAAGTTAAATTAAAAGAAGAGGAAGTTTCTGTAATACTTTGCTTCAGTTGACACATTTTTGGGGTTTAATTCCTCAGGGAAGATGTTTTTCATTTTCTGCTCATGGTTTCAATTTTCCATTCCTTTTTTGCATCTGCTTATTGATGATGATCCTGAATGTTTTCTTCCCCACTCACATTCAGTAGTGTTTTCATGTTATTCCTATTGAGCGAACCACCTAGGTATGGAGATGAACAACTGTCCTGACAGGGTCTCTGTTAAGTGCCCACAGTTGTGCTCTCACAGTTTCACCACACAGTCCCTTATCTTGCCCAGTCCCTCTCTTCTTGGGCTTTGGAAACAAATACAGCGTATAATTGTGCACGTATGGGAGAGAAGGAGCTGGAAGAGAGAGGAACTGAGAGAGAGAAAGAAATTTTAAGAAACACAAACTGGATAAAGTACAGCAGTTGGGTTAGGGCTGTAATTAAGGCAGAGCAAGTACATAGATGATTAATAGAAATCTAGAGAGAATTCTTGAGTGGCTAAGGACTTCAAGAAATGATATTAGGTATTACTGTACATAAGCTCTATAAGACAGATGGTTGTTTTTGTCTATGCTGTCTTCTTAAAGATTCCCATATGTGGAAATTCCCCATCTCCCTGGGTAGCCTTTCATTGACACCTACACATAAAATACATTTAACCTAGATTTGCTTTACTATAATGATGATAGTCAAAGTCATGCAATATTCCTAGTTTGCAAATAGGTTATTTGAAAATTTTCTTGCTACTGCTCTAAAGTTTCATTTGTGTAAGTCTATTGGTTTCTGATTGCTTGGGGGCGGGGTCATGTGTCAGTTGTGCAGATTTGGGCAGGCAGACCTCTCTCAAACACTGTATGGGCTACTCAACAAGCTACAGATTTCTTTTCTGAAAAGAGACATAATAACATTGACCCTACAGGGTTGTAGTAATTAATTGAGCTAAAGTATGTATGGTGTTTGGTACACAATAAATCACTTAATAAAAGCTAATTATTGCTTGGTCTTAACTTTTTTTTGTAAATTATATGGAGCCTACAGTCTTGATAAACATATACAAGACAGGGGGCGCCTGGGTGGCTCGGTCGGTTAAGCGTCCTACTTCGGCTCAGGTCATGATCTCGCGGTCCGTGAGTTCAAGCCCCGCGTCGGGCTCTGTGCTGACAGCTCAGAACCTGGAGCCTGTTTTAGATTCTGTGTCTCCCTCTCTCTCTGACCCTCCCCCATTCATGCTCTGTCTCTCTCTGTCTCAAAAATAAATAAACGTTAAACATATACAAGACAGTCACTGGAAATATATTAATGAAATAATTATTGGTTGATAAACGTAATTAAACATGTATAAATTCTACTGAGCTAATATCAACTCCTTTTTCTAGTATTTTCATATTATGTGTCTTCATGAAACTCCTCCAACTAAGGAGGATGTTGATGGTGGCTATTAAGTTTTGTTAAGACAAGTGGTAAAATATGTGGGTTTTCTTCAGAGGCACTTGCATTTTACCGTAAAAAGGAGCAGATCTATCTTTTTGTCAAATGTTTCCTTTTGGCTTAGAACCCAGCTACACAAGTACTTACTCCTGTTTTCCTTTGTTTTTGTTTTGTAAACAAACACGTCTTTTAAAAAAGGTACCGAGTACTTTTTAAGTGCTAAAGGTACTTAAAGTACATTTTTATTGTAGTAAAATATGCATAACATAAAATTTGCCGTTTAACCAGTTTTAAGGGTCCAGTTCTGTAGCGTGAAGTTCATTCACATTGTTGTGCAACCATCACCACCTTCCGCCTCCAGAACTTTTCATCTTCCCAGAACTGAAACTTTGTATGTATTAAACAATAACTCCCCATTCCCTGCTTCCTTCCTCCCAAGCCTCTGGCAATCACCATTCTACCTCTGTCACTATGAATTTGACTACCCTAGGTATCTCGTATAGGTGCGATCATACAATATTTGTCCTCTTGTCACTGGCTTATTTCCCCTAGCATGTCTTCAGGGTTCATCCATATTGCAGTGTGTGTCAGATTTCCTTCTTTTGTGAGGCTGAATAGTATTCTATTTTATGTATATAACGCATTTTGCTTATTCATTCATCCATCAGTGGGCACTTGGTTTGCTTCTGCCTTTTGCTAGTATGAATAACACTATTTGTTTTATTTGGTTTAGTGGCATAATTAGGCACCATTTACATACACTTCATGATATGACAATTTAGTGTATAATACCGCTAGCATGGAAATACTGGTATAATATAAACTAATCAGAATTCAAGTATACTTTTTGAATTCCACTACTGTATTTTACTAAGTTAAATTTTGCTCCATTTGTGTTTCATTACAATAAATATTGGGGATTTTTAATCTTCTCTTGGGTTCATTATTGAAGTCTGTGTGTGGTTTTTTTTTGTTTTTTTTTTTTTAAGTTATACAATGCACTTGAAATTGAGTCCTTCTCCTCTAGTGCAGGGTAAATTCCATTTCTTTTTAATTACAAAGTCAAGCTTTTGCTTGAAAATTACCTACTCATATAGAGAATTGGTAAACTTGAAATTGCAGTTCTTCTGAACACATACACTTCACCTAGGAGCATCAGTAGGGAATAATGGACTAGATCTAGTCAGACACCCAAATAAGTGGAGTTAAAATTCATAGAATTGTAATCAATGCTTTCTTAGCTGAGTAAGTTAGCTTTATTCACTGGATGGTAACCATTTCTTTAGTCTTGGCCTAAATTGCCTGATATAATCAGTTTAGATAAAAGTTTAGTCATATATCCAGAGCATCTTTAGAATCATAAATGATCCTATTTCTAAGAATTGAGGAGAGATTAGCCAGCTTTGGAGCAATTAAAAGATAAGTCAGAAAATGGCGGTTTATATATCCCAAGAGTATGAGATTTTATTTTCAATATTTTTAGGATTCTAGGGAGAAACTAGAAGGCTTCTTAGAACAAGTTGATACAAACTAAAGAATTTTTGATGTTGCTACTGGACTTTAAATTTTGTTTTTTAGGAAAATAAAGAATTTTTAAAAAATCAGGTTATTTGAAATCTATCTATCTACCCATCTACCTATCTACCTATCTACCTATCTACCTACCTATCTTACTTACATAGATTATTTCTTCACCAAGGAATTTAAATAAGATGATAATGCTAAAATTCTAATGGATATAGAGTAATTGTTCTATGATTATTCTGTAGTTAATGTTTGTACATTATTATGGAAAGTTGATGAAGACAATGCCAGCTAAGTCTAATGTGTCTTAAAAAGACACTAAATGGTCAATGATTCTAGACAGTTCTTGATGGTTGGGCAGACATCATTCATTAGTGCACTTATTCATTTGTGGGTAAATTTCAAGGGGATAGCAATGAAATCTATTAACATTCATACATTTTAAAATTGAGGTGAGGGGCACCTGGGTGGCTCAGTCAGTTAAGCATCCCACTTTGACTTTGGCTCAGGTCACGATCTCACGGTTTGCTAGTTCGAGCCCCGCGTGGGGCTCTGTGCTGACAGCTCAGAGCCTGGAGCCTGCTTCATATTCTGGGTCTCCCTCTCTCTGCCCCTCTCCTGCTCATGCTGTCTCTCTCTGTCTCTCAAAAATAAATAAACACTAATTTTTTTTTTTTTGGTAAATTGAGGTGAAATTCACATAAGATGAATCATTTAATTTTAATTTAATTTAATTTATTTTTTAAATGTTTATTTATTTTTGACAGAGAGAGAGAGAGAAAGACAGAGTATGAGCCGAGAAGGGGCAGAGAGAGAGAGAGAGAGAGAGAGAGAGAGACAGAATATGAAGCACGCTTCAGGCTCTGAGCTGTCAGCACAGAGCCCGACGCAGGGCTTAAACCCACAAACCGTGATCATGACCTGAGCCGAAGTCCGGCGCTTAACCAACTGAGCCACCCAGGCTCCCCAAGATGAACCATTTTGTTGCATACAATTCAGTGGTATTTTTGTACATTCACAATGTTGTGAAAAGTATACTTTTTTAAACTAAGTGCTAAAAATAGTGGTACCTATGGCATTTTTAGAATCTACTTTTGTTAAGTTAGAAACCTTTTAAAAAATTCAAATTTCTCTTTTTGCAGGTCATACATAATTAATTTTCAACCAGCCAAAATAGAAGTAAGGGAAACAGAAAATGATATCTAATAATCATTTGCACTGCATTTGCAGAGCTAATATGGTTCCAAATATTAAATTAATAAATGAGAACATTATTTACTTTCTCAAAGCTTCCAGTCAAGAAATACAATCTTAAGAGTAAATAGTTTCTTTCACAAAATTCAGTGACAATTTCATATGTAGATTATCTTGGGATCTAAAATTGGTCCATCATGGCAAAATGTTAAAGAATGTCAATATATACATAATATATTTCAGTATTAAAATTTGTCAGTGGGCATAAAGGTCCCAGTGTCAAGTTTTAATGGTCATAGAGACAGTTGTTTTTCCCACTTTAACTATAGATGCCATTTTCCTATCTTGCAGAAGTATTGATTATATTAATGGTAATTATTTTTGAAGCATGCTGTTAAAATAAATTAGATAGCTGCAAGAAACTTTTCACTACATCTCTATATTTCTCCTTCCCACCACCCCCTCCAGCCTAAAATAGAACTTCTTGCTATGTAACATCCCTGGGGTTTATCCAAAGTATAAATTCCCATTTTCTTGACAATAAAGAAATTATGACCATAGTTTTTACTCATCTCATAAGTACCCTTAAGAGGAATTACTTGATTAACTAGACAGGAGAGAACTGCCAAAGACCTTAGAAACTTAAGAAGCCTAAAAGTTTCTCTTTTTAAGAATCGTAATGGACCTAGACAGCTTTTAGAAAAATCACAGAAAAATAGATCAGAATGTGATCATACATAGCATTGTGATGACCTTTGTATGACTTTAATCTGTATCTTAAAGTAATAGCAATTGATTTGTTTGAAGTAGCTTAGATAAATTAAAGTCTCTGTGTGTGTGTGTTTACATCACACATTCATTCTGTGTTCAGATAAAATTATTTCCAGCAGACTATCGATCCAGAAACATTCTTTAAGTATAAAAACCAGAAATGACTTCTTGGTCATTTCTATGTATCTACATTATCATCCATCTGATCCTGTAGAACAGCCAGCTATTACACGCTTTCCATCGTTTTTTCATAAATATGTATATATCCATTTAAAAATCCTAATTATTAAAAAAATTATTTTTATTGTTTTACATTTATTTATTTTCGAGAGACAGAGCACTAGTGAGGGAAGGGCAGAGAGAGAGAGAGAGAGAGAGAGAGAATCTAAAGAGGCTCCAGGCTCTGAGTTGTCAGCACAGAGCCTGATGCGGGGCTCGAACTCACAAACCGTGAGATCATGACCTGAGCTGAAGTTGGATGCTCAACCGACTGAGCCACCCAGCAGCCCCTAAAATCCTAATTATTTAAGAAAAATTTGAATATAAAATAAAATACAGGTAGCACTGAATCAGGTGTTTCACAATGATCTCAATTCAACATCCATATAAATGTCTGATTTTCTGTGCTTTGTAGACTCATTTATATTTAGCAACTCCTAACCTCAATGACATAACACACATATTATCTGTATGGCTTACAATCAGAAATACATATGTGGCCAATATCATAATTTTTATATTGTAAATTCCCCTGGGTAGAGATTATATTTTTTTGAATATTATTTAAAATCACCTTGGGGCACCTGGGTGGCTCAGTCGGTTGAGTGTCCAACTTTGACTCATGTCATGATCTTTTGGTTTGTGAGTTCGAGCCCTGCATGGGGTCTGTGCTGACAGCTCAGAGCCTGGAGCCTGCTTTGGATTCTGTGTCTCCCTCTCTCTCTGCCCCTTCCCCACTCATGCTCTGTCTCTCTCTCTGTCAAAAATAAATAAACATTAAAAAAAAAAAATCACCTTAGCACATAGCACTGTCATGCACTTCAGTAGACTCAATCCATACTCACTGATGAACATTTAAGAATAGTGTAGTTTTCCATGCATTTCAATATTTAATTGCTGAAATCTAATATACATTAAATTATTCAATATTATTCAACTTTTCTTTAATGATGTCAAATGATCCTGCAGGAAATCATTTCTTTTTTAAAAAAAAATTTTTTTTAACTTTTATTTATTTTTGAGACAGAGAGAGATAGAGCATGAACTGGGGAGGAGCAGAGAGAGAGGGAGACACAGAATCTGAAACAGGCTCCAGGCTCTGAGCTGTCAGCACAGAGCCCGATGTGGGGCTCAAACTCACGGACCGTGAGATCGTGACCTGAGCCGAAGTCGGACGCCCAACTGACCAAGCCACCCAGGCGCCCCTGGAAATCATTTCTGAAATGCCTCTTGAGCATTGTCTATTGGCAATGAATGGATTCATTGCCAAAGTGAATATCCACAAACGTTTATAGGATATTACTGTATATGAGTACTTTGCTGGAAAGTAGGCCTACAAAAATAAGTAGGCAGCTCACAATTTAGGGGGAGTATGTGGAGACTGAAAATATTTCAGAGAGGTGGATATGATAGTACAAATAAATGTGCTGTGATAATAAACTCTTGTGGAGGAAAAATTGATTTATTTTGTGTGTTTTATTTTTATTTTTTTAATGTTTATTTATATTTGAGAGACAGAGCGTGAGTAGAGCAGGGGCAGAGAGAGACGGAGACAGCATCTGAAGTAGGCTCCAGGCTGAGCTGTCAGCACAGAGCCTAACACGGGGCCCAAGCTGATGAGCTGTGAGATCATGACCTGAGCCAAAGTCACATGCTTAACCGACTGAGCCACCCAGGTGCCCCTACTTTGTGTGTTTCTGAAAAAAACTTCAAAGAAGAGGAGAAAGTGCGTGTGAATATATGCAAAATAGAGAAGGGAGAGAAGAGAAATGGGTGGGAAGAAGATTCCAAAAGAGTGAGAAGCAGAAGCCAAGTCATGGAGGCATGGATATTTGTGAAATGGTGAGAAGGCTGGCATAGCTAATCCCCGAAATGTGGGTGGAGGAGGGGCAATGAGGAAACTGGTCAGAGGCTAAAGCTAGAGCATGAAAAATCACTGAGTGCCATGTTAAAGTGTGGTGATGAGGAGCCATGAGAGCTTGGAAAGCAAGGGAGTGACAAGGGTGTCAATGAGAAACAGTTATTGAAGCAGTATGGAGGATGCACTGATACTGAGCAAGGGCAGGGAGAGAAATGACGAGCCCTGGGAGAGAGCAGGGCAGAGAGCTGGTGACAGAGTCAGGAGACATTCCATGAGTGGTGTCAAATGAATAGCCATTCAAGAGAGTTCCAATTTTTCTAATGTGAGTAGCTGGTGAGATGGTAGAATGGATATTTGTTTTGGATAAACTGATTTTGAAGTTTCTTTGTAAAGGTAAGAGCAAGCTATTTTTGCATGTTAAGTAATGCTTGGAATTGATTGTAAAATATGTGTAAGTAAAATCAACCTTTGCTAGGGTCTTAAAATAATGTTATTAAACCCAATTTCTTAAGTTTAATTTCTTTATCTGGAAAATTGTGTGGTTTGGGTTAAGAATTAAACCCAAATCACTGAGATTAGCTAAAGTTCCAAATTCTGTGGCTATAAATTTCTGTTGATCTAGTTTATTTGAACTGAAACATTCCCATAGAACAGTCATAGTAAGACACTGGTATGAAGTTCAAATTCTTTATACTTTATCTCTACCATATTTATTTTCAGTTTAATTTATACTTCCTGGACCCTTATAAAACTGCCTAGGAAGTGAGGAAGCTTGCCCTAATAACCAGTTTAAGAAGGATTAGTTGTTCCTGACCTCTGTTAAAGAAAGAGTTTTTCATGACACTGTTAAAAAACAGTAAAGTAGACTTTATTCAGGGGGATTGCCAAGATAAGCAATGGAGTTTTGCAGTGGGGGAAAGAGATTGGACTCAACTCCAAAGACAAGAAGGAAAAGTGGGGATTTGTAGCCAGGGAGCAGGGTGAGGGTTCTTGCTGAACGCAGGCAAGAGTGATCACACACCACCTGATTAAAATCAGATTTTGAGAGTGATCAGGTATAGAGGTTGGGAGATTCTGGCTAAACCAACTTCACATGATTCTTGCTACAGTTGAACAATGCAGAGACAAACATGAAAGCCCAAAGATGGAGGCCTAGTTGAAAAGGAGTTCAGGGAGCCTGAAGTTTGGAGAGAATTTTGTCACCTCTTAGATCAAAGATCCTGACCACCTATTATTTTCTACAGTAAAAACAATATCTTCTCTCGATTTGGGGAAGAACCATTCAAGCAATTCATTGATAGAAACAACATGTTCTCCTTTTAAGATTGATTTTTAAATATACAAATGGAAATACTCAGGGAGGCTGGATGGTTGGTTAAACTCCAACTTCGGCTCAGGTTATGATCTTGTGGTTCGTGAGTTCAAGCCCCACGTCAGGCTCTGTACTGACAGCTCAGAGCCTGAGCCTGCTTCAGATTCTGTGTCTTTCTGCCCCTCCCCTGCTCACACTTTTTCTGTCTCTTTTTCTTTTTTTTTTTTAATTTTTTTTTTTAACATTTTTATTTATTTTTGAGACAGAGAGAGACAGAGCATGAACGGGGGGAGGGCCAGAGAGAGAGGGAGACACAGAATCGGAAGCAGGCTCCAGGCTCTGAGCTGTCAGCACAGAGCCTGATGCGGGGCTCGAACCCACGGACCGTGAGATCGTGACCCGAGCGAAGTCGGACGCTCAACCGACTGAGCCACCCAGGCGCCCCTCTGTCTCTTTTTCAAAAATAAATGAAAACATAAAAAATAAAGAAATACTCTACTGCATTTTCAATGGGTTGTCAGTACAGACCCTAAAATATGATGAATTAAAAAAAAAACAACACCTGATTACAAATAGTTTCTGCAAGGAGACATTCGAAAAGCAGTTTCTCCTTCACTAATTTCCTTGGCCCAGGGTTCAGAGGAGTGAACCCTGTACAGGCTCACAGTGAGCAAAGTGAAGCCTCTTTTTCTGGTGCTAGTGGGTCTTTGATGGGGAAGCCCAGAGCCTTGTGTCAGGTCTCCTTAGGTTGGAAAAGAGGACCAAGTTTCACTGATTTAATGTTAATCTGTGAATATGTTTGCAATTTAGAAGTCTGCATCTAAATTCTGTTAATCACTGGACATTTCAAATTGAATAACAAGCTGAGATGTAAGCTTGGATTGCAATTAGGAAAATGCAGGTGAGGAATGTGTTGCCAAGGGTCTGTAAGTGCTGGATATTTTACCCCTTCTCTTCTGGTGATTCTAGGTCCGCACCATTTTGGGTTTTACACATTTTTGTGGTCCTCGTTCCAGTCTGTGTCAGGGCTCTGTGAAGTGCTTTATTTCCAGCGTATAAACAGGTTTGGTCTGAAGATGTTAGCAGATTCCAGGGACATATTGACTCAACAGTCTTAAGCCCAGTAGTTACGTAAGTATAAAATTTGGAGGTCATTAATTGAAATGAAATAATGGGAAATGAGAAAAGGAAACTCCATATTCTGCAAGAGTGGAAACCCACTTCTCTGTCTTTAAGGGAAATTGCTGCAGGGGGACATGGACTACATCACCGCTGCCTCTTGACAGGTTCACCTTGGAGAGACACAAATTAAATCCTTTCAGTTGCTGTTTTGAAGCTAAAAGTGTTTGACCAGTTCAGCCCCTGAATGGTGTTTAAGGAATAAAGAGAAAAGAGCAGGAAGTTCTAATTGGCAAATTACTCCTTGTTATTTAGTTTGGCTTCCAAGTTGGACATTCCAATAATGAGGAGCTTTGTGGGACTTGCCCTTGAGCAGAACCAGGGGGCTTTTTGTTCAATTACTATTTAATGTGAAGATATTCAAGAAACATATTGTAACATTTAAGCCATCACTTCCTATTAAACAAATATTGTTGTAAGATGATTTTTAAATTTCTCTCCATGGATGCTCTTATGATTCTGAACTAAGTGAAGTATAAATCGCAAATAAGATGTAAATGAATTTTTCTTGTTACATGGTATTTATGGGGGTGTTATTACTTATTGACAGTTCCTCAATATGTTAGTATATATGTTTACCTATTACCTAATAGTTGTCTTAACTTCTTCATTATGGTTGTTCTAATCCTGATTAGAAAAAAAAACCTCAAAAGATTTTTTTAAAAATAATATACGGCAAGGTGAACATTTCCTTTTGATGTTGATATTTCCATATGTTAATGAAGAATTTATTTGATTATTTAATAAGTTACAAAAGATGTTTCTGACATTAGTTTTGACTTACACACTTAAATTGGGAAAAAATGGGTTTCAATTTGCAGAATTACCTTACAGGCCAATTGGTATTACTTTAACATGGAGAGTTATTTCATATTTGGACATATATCCAAGTGGTTAACAGAAAAAGTATTTTTTTGCTTTCTATCTTGATGGTACCTCTGAACTTCAATATTTGATCTTCTCAAAAGTTATAAAAGGAATGAAATAAAGAATTAGAGTTTTGTTCAGTGAAAGGCAATTTTAAGGATAAATGATTAGGTCTACTTTTTCATTAAACTTCACAGAATGTGGCTACATAATTTAAATAAAAGCTAAGATTTTAGCTGAAAACTTCTGTCTACTTTTATTGCATAGATAGGGTCATTGGATTTAGAGGAAAAAGAGACCTTTCCTTTCTTGATTATTGGGACTTTCCATATTCACTTAACAGTTTGCTATTTGGCTAAAGGATTTTATGACATCAATATTACTTGAAACAATCATGTGGTTGAAATGACTGTGAATTAATTACCAGTTTCCTTTTTACAATGAAATGTCTCACACAGGAATAATTCGTATAATGCTTTTGGAAATGCTAATGGCTCCTGGGGTACTAATCTTGCCTTGTTTCTGAATACTCACAAAATGTGTCTCCCCAAGTGAGCCATGGGCTTACCTATGTTCTGAAGTGCTACACAGAGGTGTCAGACTGGCAAGTGGAATCGTTTTCCGATGAGATGGGAGTCTGGAAATTTTTTCCCAAACGTATTTTGCTTCATAATCAAAAAGAATGAAATTGGTTTTTTTTTCCTCCTAGTAGTTTAATTTCATTAAATTGGAGCATACTTTTGAAAATAGTGATAATAATCGAGAGTGCTTCAACACTGTGACTCCTTTGAGATGCATGGGGGACAAACTTACTTCTTGATTAATGGGTTCAGCTCTTTGAATTTGATGAAAAGTTTTACTAAGCTTTACTGAATGTTTAAAATTGTGACTATGGATATGTTTAATGTTTTCTCCTGCTTAAAACCCTTTAACTCTTGTTCCTTTACATCAATGCTCAACCCAATTCTTTAACATGGTAAATTAGCTATCCATTGCTTTTTTAGGAAATTACCCCAAAACTTAGTGGCACACATTTATTATCTCACTGTGTCTGTGGGTCAGGTGTCCAGGAGTGTGTGGCACTGACTCCTGGTCTCTTGTAAAGCTTCAGTCAAGGTGTCAAACAGGGCTACAGCCATCTCAGTTTGCAACATGGGGAGAGTTTGCTTCTAAGCTCGCTCATGTGAGCCTCTCCATAGGACTGCCTCATGGCATGGCACATGGCTTCCCCTAGAATGAGAGATTGATGACTGATCCAGAGGGAGAGGGAACACCCGAGACAGAAAGAGGCCACAGTCTTTTTATAACCTAATCGCAGAACAAACAGCCCATCACTTTTGCTGTATATTCTTCGTTAGAAGTGGGGCAATAATTCAGCCCCTACTCCAGGGCTGAAGGCTATACAAGTAGGGTATCTTTGTGGCCTTCTCAGAGGCTGCCTACCACATGCAGTTTCCATCGTCTGGACCCAAACTACCCAGCTCTCCAGCTTCATGCTTTGCCAGGTTTCCACTCATGCTAGACTCCAGCCAAATCAAACTTCCTTCAGTTCCTGAAATGCTCTACTCTTTCTCTTGCCTCCAGAATTCTCCCCTTCATTTGGCTAACTCACATGTGTCCCATAAATTTCAGCTTCAGTATCACTTCCGTGGGAAGCATTTTCTATTCTTTCTCATGTCCCCAAATTAGAGTAAAAACTCTTGCTTATTCCACAATTTTAGATGTATCAGACTTTAAGATTATTGCTTTTTAAATTGTGTACCTTTTCTGCCAGTTGCAAGCTGTATCCTTAACGTGAGGGCTTCTCCTAATGCAATACTAGACATTTACTAATTGTTGAATGAGTGGCTAAATGAATATCAATATACATAAGATGCGGTCAGTATGATCAAAAGCTTATGGTCTGATACAAAAGGATCTGTCAGAGAGCCACTACATGTAACTGCCTCAGAATACATTTTGTTGAACCAGGTCTCAGATTTGTTACTTTGGGGAAAAAAGGCAAGATTTCTGTTTTTGTTTGTTTGTTTGTTTTGTTTTTAATTTTTTTAAATATTTATTTATTTTTGAGAGAGACAGAGACAGAATGCAAGTGGGTTAGGGGCAGAGAGAGAGGGAGACACAGAATCTGAAACAGGCTCCAGGCTCTGAGCTGTCAGCACAGAGCCTGACGTGGGGCTTGAACTCACAAACCGCAAGATCATGACCTGAGCCGAAGTCAGACGTTTAACTGACTGAGCCACCCAGGTGCCCCTATTTTTATTTTTTATTTTTTTTTTGTTTTTAATTGTAGTTCCACCTTAGTTAACGTTCAGGGTTATATTAGTTTCAGGTGTACAGTATAGGGATTCAGCAATCCTATACATTACTCAGTACTTATGATAAATGTACTCTTAATTCTCTTCACCTGTTTCACTCATTCCCCACCCATCTCTCCTCTGGTAACCACCATTTTGTTCTCTATAGTTAAGAGACTGATTCTTGGTTTCTTTTTTTCTTTGTTTATTTATTTGTTTTCTTAAATTCCACATATGAGTGAAATCATACGGTATTTGTCTTTCTTTGACTGACTTGTTTCACTTAGCATTGTACTCTCTAGATCCATCCATGTCCATGCAAATGGCAAGATTTCATTCTCTTTTATGACTGAGTAATGTTCTATTGTATATATATATACCACATCTTTTTATCCATTCATCTATCGATGGACACTTGGACTGCTTCTGTAATTGGCTATTGTACATAAGAAATGCAATAAACATAAGGGTGCATATATCATTTTGAATTAGTATGTTCATATTCTTTGGATAAATACCTAGTAGTGGAGTTACTGGATCATATGGTATTTCTATTTTTAATTTTTTGTGGGAATTTTATACTGGTTTCCACAGTGGTTGCACCAGTTTGCATTCCCACCAAGAGTGCACAAAGATTCCTCTTTTTCAACATCCTTGTTAACCCTTGTTGTTTCTTATGTTTTTTATTTTAGCCATTCTAAAAGGTGTGAGATGATATCTCATTGTGGTTTTGATTTACATTTCCCTGATGATGAGTGATGTTGAGCATCTTTTCATGTGTCTTTTGGTCATCTGTGTCTTCTTTAGAGAAATGGCCATTCATGTCTTCTGCCCATTTTTAATTGGATTGTTTGGTGGGGTTTTTTTTTGTTGTTGTTGTTGTTTTTGTTTTTTGGTGTTGAGTTATATAAGTTCTTTATATATATTGGATGCTCACCTTTTATCAGATGTCATTTTACAAATATCTTCTCTCATTCAGGAAGCTGTCTTTTAGTTTGGTTGATGGTTTTCTTTGCTGTGCAAAAACTTTTTAGTTTTATGTAGTCACAAAAGTTTATTTTTGCTTTTATTTCCCTTTCCTCTGAGGCATATCTAGAAAAACATTGCTAAGGCTGATGTCCAAGAGATTACTGCCTGTGTTTGTTTTTAGGAGGTTTAGGTTTAGGTTTCACATTTAGATCTTTGATCCATTTTGAGTTTATTTTTGTGTACCACGTAAGAAAGTAGTCCAGTTTCATTTTTTTCATGTAGCTGTTTTGTTTTCCCAACCCCATTTGTTGAAGAGACTGTCTTTTCTCCATTGTGTATTCTTGCCTTCTTCATTGTAGATTAATTGAACATATCTGCATGAGTTTATTTCTAGTCTCCCTATTCTGTTTCATTGATCTATGTGTCTGTTTTTGTGCAAGTACCATAGTGTTTTGATTAGTACAGCTTTGTAGTATATCTTGAAATCTGGGATTGTGATACCCCTGGCTTTGCTCTCTTTTCTCAAGATTGCTTTGGCTTTTCAGGGTCTTTTGTGGTTTCATTCAAATTTAAGGATTATTTGTTCTAGTTCTGTAAAAAATGTTGTTGGTATTTTGATAGGGATGGCACTGAATTTGTAGATTGCTTTGGGTAGAATGGATATTTTAACAATGTTAATTATTCCGATCCATGAGCATGGTCAATCTTTTGACTTGAGAAGAGCAAATTCTTTTTAGTGAGTAAACACAATGAAGCAGTGCAGCAAGGACAAATTAATCAGGGAGACTGTTCATTTCCTCATTTCCTACATACTCCTCAATTCGATGTAACCTATCTTCTACATCCATGTCTTCATGGAATTTCTTCTGGCAAAACTATCCAATACCAGCTTGCTGCTAACAGCTGGGAGATCCAGGTGCTTATGTAATTGAAATCTTCTACTGCATTTCACCCCTGACCATCACCTCTTTTGTTTCTTTTACGTTTTTTAAAGTTTATGTATTTATTTTGAGAGAGAGCAAGTGAGGGAGGGGCAGAGAGAGAGGGAGACAGAATCCCAAGCAGTCTCTGCAGTACCAGTGCAGAGCCTGATGCAGGCTCAAACCCATGAAACTGTGATATCATGACCAAAGCTGAAACCAAGAGTCGGACGTTTAACAGACTGAGCCACCCAGGTGCCCTGTCACCTTTTTTTTTGAAACTCTCCTTTCAAAGGGTTTCAAGATACCACTCTCTTGGTGGTGGTTCCCCATCTCCTACTCTTCTTCTACTCCTTCAGATTTTTTTTAAAATTTCTTCTCAGCTGTCTTCTTGAGCTTCTTTTCTTGGTCTATAAGAGATTTTCTTTTACTTGCATTTTATCTACCATCTGTGTTCTGATCACTTCACATCTCCAGCTCATGCTTCTCCAAGTGTCAGGCTTTTATTTTCAACTTCTGTTGACTTTCCCACCTAGATGTTCTACAAGCATCTCAAACTCTAAACTTGCTTCTTTTCTGTACCTTCTTGCTCATCTCAGTTGATGGTTCTATCATCCATCCAGTTCATGCAATGATTCTAGATTCCTTCTTTTCCATCATCCATTCCTTTATGCAATTATTTGATTATTAAGTCTAGGTAATCTTACCTTCTAAATATGTGGTTCTCAACCTTCTTCTTCCCCAGACACCTGGAACTATGATACAATTATAGATGTCATTAATAATAGGTCACGATGTCAGTGATTCTCACTGAAGAAGGGGAGTGCACTTCTTAGGGAAAATCCTTAGAGGTGGTGAAGGGGTCAGGCCTCTACATGGTTTTAAGAGATTCCTGAGATTGAGAATTGCTGCCCAAAGCATTGTGGGAATATGATTCTCTTTTGCTTGCAGATGTTACTGTGTTAGTTCAAGTCTTTATCAATTCTCTACCTGACATCTGGAACACTGTTTCATCTCCAGTCTAATCTATCTTTTACATAATTGCAAGAGTCATTATCTAATATAAAAACCTATCATCTCCTACTTAACACTTTTAAAAACTCCCCATTACCCATAAGAAAACAAAAACAAGTTCTATGATCTGGCCTCTGTCTCCCTTTCCAATTCTCTGCCTTTCATGTAATCCACAGCCATGTGGAATTTGTCATTTCTGAGCATCACATTCTTTTTCTCATCTTTGTCTGAGGTGTTTCTTCCTTTGTTCTTTATTTGCTTAACAGTTGATCATATTTAATACTTTCTTACAAAAAAATATTTCATGCCCCCATCCCTTTCCCTGTCCCCACAGTCCCCCTAAGATATATTCAATGTGTGCACATAGAATTTTGTGAAAGTGAAAATCATTGCATTTGCCATAGTTCACTATTATCATCTGTTTTTTATTTTCATTCCTTTCATGTAATGAATGAGAGTTTTTTGAGGTTGAAGACCATGTCTTACTCCTCTTTATCTCTGATGTCTAAATAGTGTCTCTATATGTTCATTACTGTTTATTGAAGGAAGGGGTGGATTAATAGATTTAAACAGTTTATGCATTCCTTCACTTAAAATATCCATGTAAATATTGTGTTCCTGCAGTGTGTTAACCACCATTCTGCACATTGAATAGTACAGTAATACATTTTAAAAATGGTAATAAATTCCTACCCCCATAGATCTTACATTAATTTGTTAATACAGGTTAATATAATAGCCATTGATAGTTACATGAACATTTTTGATAAGGGGATTTCCTGATAAACATTGAACAAGCTGGACACTTTATTAGTGAATAATTGAATCACTGCTAATTATTTTCTTAGTTTGTACTATGGATATTTCTTCATTTTTTCATGGCCAAGTACATATTAGGTGGGGTTGTAAAAAAATGTAAGTTGTAATAGTAAATATTAGACAGCATTGGACAATAGTGAAAAGTAATATTAAAATAGGATCTAGTGTTTCAGTTAAATTTTTACTACTGTTGCATTGCAGCAGCAAACATTCCGTTAATGTCATATATCTACAAAATGTATTATTTCTTCAGGAATTGCACAAACGAAATTGTGAAATTCATTTCCTTACAGATATTTCATGCTAAATATCATGTTAAGAAAGAGAAGAATTCAAAAAAAAAAAAAAAAGAAAACAAAAGAAAGAAAGAAAAAGAAGAATTCTATCTTACCTTTGAAACTAGGAACGTAGAATAAACCTGTTTGTTGATAGGCCCATAGCTCCAGTCTAATGGTAGTAGACCCTGTTCTAATTAATGTTGTAAATGGACTCCATGTTTAAAGTTGTCTTTCTAAACAATGAATATAGTCACTTTCAAGAGGAAAAACTCAGATCCAAAAATCAAGTATTTTATTAGGAAAAATGTAAATGAATATGTAAAACTATACTATTTTTGTGCCATACTATATCACCATGAATTAATTCTCATAACTAAATACTGTTATGCGGTATTTGCAAGTGGAAAAATAAAAACAGAGTATATTTATGTAGTGTAATGTCAGACTCTGGAAGGTTTAAAGAATTATATTATTAAAAGAAGCTTTGAAAATTATCTTTTCCATTCTTATATCTCCTAAAAATGAACAAAATTGTATCATTAATTCTTTATTTTCAGAAGATAATGCATAACCCAGTGTTATCAAAACCTTTGATTTTGATTCCAGCGTATCAAAACCTTTATTTGGGTTTAATTGGTTTTCCTAATAGCTAATTGAAATTCCTCCTTTTACTTTAAAAAATAGATTCTGTGACTAAATCAATGTTGTGATATAATTTATTTAAAATGTGGTTGTTGAATCAACTTACTAAACAACTTTTGATATTTAAATTAAAATATCTTTATATATTGTCAATAGTAAAAGTGGGTAAAAGCAAATCTGAGATAAGACCCTTATTTCATATTTCCTAATTATAACCAATCTGACAGTATTTGGTTCCAAGACAAGTTCCTGAAAGGGTACTGGAAATAGCATTTTTCTTGAGAATCTGGAAAGAGATTATGTGTGTGTGTGTCTGTATTATACATATATGATTATATATATATACACACACACATATGTGCATGTATATATGTATATATATGCATATATATGTGTGTGTGTACACACACATACACACACACATATGACTCTATTTAAAGTCTAATGGCTTTCCCTCTCTGAGATGCTTGAGTGAGCACCAGACACTCTCTCTGTGACATTGTTTATTGATGCATTTGTGACTAACCATCCCTCTACAGAGACCTGTTCTTTTTTCTTTTTCAAATCTAATATTTAAAATTTTAAACTTAATTTTAATCACTGGCACTTTTCAGCACCAGGAGTCTCCATATTTAGTTCTGATGAACTTCATTAGCAACCTTTATCTCTATCAAAGGGTAGAGTTCCTTCCTATCTGACTCCATGGTAGCTTGGCAGCTAGGGGAGAACTGGAGGCATCACTGTCTCTCTGTCTTCCATTAAATGGTGTCATTGGCAAGTGTGCTGACGTTGTCCAGCAGTGGCACATGCTTCCCATCTGGCGCTGCAGGGTGTCTGGCCATGTACTGTCACTATCCATGTGCATTGGGCTGAGTTCCTGGTAGGGGTGGAAGTGAAGGAAGTCTACTTTCTGTGATGGATTTGGCTTGGTAGGTGCTGCCCTGCCTTTCCATGTGCACCCTACTCTGTCTCTTCTGTATTCAGGTTACATCTAGATAATGATGTATAAGAGGAAAGATTTTATTGCCCTGGCTGGCAGTATCTTGATAACATATCTTTCATTTTCCTGTACCATACTCACGGACTCCTTTCGTCTTTTTTCTTTGTATATTTTTATTGAATATCTGTAAAATATGTGGTATAAAAACCAAAACATGTACCTTACCAAAGATAATCTGATGAACTCAGGCAGTGAATATAGCAGTGTATTTAAAACTTTATTTATAATAATATATTTTTTTAATGTTTATTTATTCTTGAGAGAGGGTAGGCAGAGGGCAGAGAGAGAGGAAGACACAGAATCTGAAGCAGGCTCCAGGCTCTGAGCTGTCAGCACAGAGCCTGACAGAGGGCTCAGACTCACGGAACTGTGAGATCATAACCTGAACGAAATTTGGATGCTTAACGGACTGAGCCACCCAGCTGCCCCTTATTTAGAATAATCTTATTTTCACACTTGATCTTAGCCAAAAGGCCGAGAAGCGATAGAATAATCTTATTTTCAATCATCTTTTACATTTCAGCGACTTCATTATTTAGAGTAGCGCTGTCCAATGGAAACGCAATGTTAAGCACATATGCAATTTAAAATTTTCTCTTTTTATTGTTTACTGTTTTATTATTATTACTGTTATTTTTTTTGTAGTTTCAAGTTTTTATTTAAATTCCAGTTAGTTAACATACAGTGTAATATTAGTTTCAGGTGTAGAATTTAGTGATCTATCACATACAACACCCAGTGCTCATCACAAGTGCAATTTAAAATTTTCTAATAGCTTCAGTTAAAAAAAGTAAAAAGAAACAGGTGAAATTTCTTTTAATAATAGATTTTATTTAATTCACATGTCTAACATATTCTTTTCAACAATCAAGAAAAACGTTGCTAATGAGAGTTTTTCATTCTCTCAAACTAAGTCTTCAAAAATGGTACAGCCACCTCTTCTGTATCTCTCTCTCGTTTTTTAGGTATAGGTGACACCCAATGTTACATTAGTTTCAGGTGTAAAACATAATGATTTTATATGTCCTCTTAAGAGCTTGTCATATAGGTTAAATGTGATTGTCTAAGCAGATCGTATTGCCAAATAATTTGAAATAAAATTGTTAGAAATATGAACTTTCATTCACTACCATTATGTTGAAACTCATTCCTGGTAGATATTGTGCCTTGAGATTATATTAAGTAATGATGGTATGAAACTGTTATGATTAGCAAGATAATTAAAATTATTTTTATTTCTTTTTTATATCATTCCTTAAATATAACTTTTTATTACAAAATTGCAAATTTCATAATTGCAAAATTATAAATGAATGGTTCAGTAATACATAACTTGTAAATATATATTATAAGTGCAGGCTCAAAATGGAAAGGATGCATGATCAAAAATGTTTGATGACCACTGGCATACAGGATAAAGGTTAAATATTTCAGATTAGTTTTTAAAGTTATTTTTCTTTGCCCGTATATTAACCCCATTGAAGCCACCAATATTTCCCTCCATGGGTCTTTTTTTTTTTAATGTTTATTTTCAAGGGACAGAGAGAGACAGAGCATGTGCAGGGGAGGGGCAGAGAGAGAGAGAGAGAGAGAGAGAGAGAGAGAGAGAGAGAGAGAATCTGAAGAGGCTCCAGGCTCTGAGCTGTCAGCATGGAGCCCTGACACGGGGCTCAAACTCAGGAGCAGTGAGATCATGATCTGAGCCAAAGTCAGACATACTGAGCCACCCAGGAGCTCCCTGCCCATGGGTCTTTTAAATTAACTCCTACAATGAATGCCAGATTTTCCTTCATGTTTGCTTGAATCTGACATACTAATTTCTCATGTCTATAACTTTGCTCAAGCTTATTTTCATGTTTGCTTCTCTCCATCATTTCAGTTATAGAAATAATGTTCATTGTGTAGCATTCAACACAATTTTCACCTCCTGGGTATCATACCTGAATGATCACTCCATCTTATATTTCTGTCTTTCTAGCCTGAGTTCTTACTTTTCTGTGCCATATATTTTGACATCTATTTATGCACCTGTATTATTCTTTATCTTTACTATTATTATTACTATTATTTTTAGTGTATGCTTTGTTTTCTCAAATAACTATTAAATATCTGGAAAACAGGGTCTTCCTGTGTATTTTGTGTGACCTTTAGTGCCTATTATAGTATAGGGAACTACAAAATATTATATAAATAAATACTAGTCGAAACCGAATTAAGATTTAAATATTCCTGGTTTTTCACTTTAATTGTCCTCATCAGTAGCACCTATCTTAGTCTCTATAGTTTTGTTGGATTTTATTGATTGATGTGTATATGTGTTTTGTGTAAAGATGGATCTAATTAACAATTAATTGCTTGAATTTTCTGTTATCTCAGAACTCCACAGTTCTTTTATCCTTTTTTAAAATTTTCAAAAAAATTTTATTTATTTTTGAGAGAGAGAGAGAGACAGAGCATGAGCAGGGGAGGGATAGAGACAGAGAGGGAGACACAGAATCTGAAACAGGCTCCAGTCTCTGAGCTGACAGCACAGAGCCCAATGCAGGGCTCCAACTCAGGAACAGCGAGATCAAGACCTAGGCCGAAGTCGGACTCTTACCTAACTGAGCTACCCAGGCGCTCCCACAGTTCTTTTATTCTTAAACAACTTTGTCTTTGCAAGAGAGAGGGACAAATTATAGTTTCCCTGAAGGGCTTAATACACTTGGCTAAGTCTATATAATCTCCCATAACTTGTTATTTCAGTATGACAATTCAGCAGGAATGGAAATACAGTGTGGTTTAGTAGCAGAAAAGCTGTCACATTGTGTAGGTGAAAAGATAGCATTTGACATCTGTCAAAGGAATGGTACCAATTTCATAAATCAAAACCCAGCTTGGCCCAGGCTCCAGTGTCATCACATCATACAATCACCATTTAACTCAAATTTTGCCTATGTTAATCATAAATTGTCCTCTCTGAACACTGTTGTATTATCTTTCTAGAACATTTATATTTTTTTGGTTTTGAAGAAAATGAGAAGTTATTTTATATGTTACATTTGCAAATTGCAATTGGGATTTGAGTGAAAAATTACAGAAAAGTTATAGAAATTGTTTGATACACTAAGATACAACTAAATAGAGGGGATGGGGAGTTATTGTTTAATGGGTACAGAGTTTCAGTTTTGCAAAATGAAAAGAGTTCTGGAAATAGATGATGGTGATGTTTACACAAACATGTGAATGTATTTAATACAACTGAACTGTATACTTCAAAAATGGTTAAGATGGTAAGATTTAGGTTATGTGTATTTGACCATAATTAAAAACAAAACAAGACAAGGGAAAAATAAGAGCATAACTAAATAAAAATATGCTTTATTTCATTTATTCCCAAACTTAGTTGTACATCAGAATCACCTGAAGAACTTTCATAAGATGTACATCTCCAGCTCCCTTGGACCTATTGAATCATACTTTTCAGCCTTGGAATCTGAGTTTTATGATCTCCCCAGTTTGGAAATCCTCTGGTCCCCCTGCTCCCAGTTTTACACATTGTTATAGCACATGATTCTTACCATGATTTTACAAGCTGTAAAAGGAATACTGGTCTTGGGCAGACAAGCCAGAAGGGACCTTGGATGTAAGCTTCTTTGATTCTATCTTCTTCAAAGGACACTTGGGTGATTGGACAGCAGACAGTCCTCTGAAATCACCATTGTAAGGTTTATTCAGTGAACCTGCCATGGGCCCTTGTTTTAGTCTAACATGAGCGTGGTCATTGACCTACTTTAGGATGCCCAGTAAGATAATAGCCTCATCATGAACAGTTCCCAGGACTAGCTTAACTCTCAAGCTAAGGTGATGTTCCTTGGCCAAAGCTAAGGACTTAACTGTAGGTATTCAAGTGTGTTTTGGGCACAAAAAAGCCAAACATCCTTTGTCTTAGAGCTGACTGCAATGCTAAGTCCTCACCATGATTTATTGGCAGAGCTATTCCTTGGTGAATTAAGGACTCATTTGCTAAAATAGAATATAACATATCTCCTAGAGAGCAGAGTAGGCATTTCAGAGAATAATTTTGTCATTTTTCATCATTTTTGACAACTTCAATTCTATATTGTTTTTTTTAACATAAAGTTTAAAATCACTCAACGCATAAGGTATGAGTGTTGCCATACCTACTGTTTTGTTTACACAAGTGTTTGGGAATTGTGTTTAAGTTTATGGTGCATGCAGACAGGATCAATATACACTGTTCCCCACTCACATGCTCATTATGGCCACCACGCTATCATCACATTCAATAATATTTTTTGCTAACTAGATCCATGTTGTGCATAGATACATGACGTAAAACTATAATATCTCAAATAAATGGAACTAGTATTTACTGTTTACTATAAGTACCGAGTGATGTTTAGTCCACTACTCCTCATACCAGCCTTCCAAGATTGGTTTTACTGTCCTATTTTTTTTCCCTTTTACTGATGAGGAATTTAAGGCTCAGAGAGTAACTTATCTGAGGTCACCCAACCAATAAATGATGGAGCTATGTTTATATGCCACACATGTCTGAATCCAAAATTAATGATTTTTCTCCTTTAGCATACTGTTTCAACTAGAATTTACTTATGCATCAATAAGTAATCCTCTCCTTGAGTTTGGAAAAAATACTGGACCAAATTGTGGCAAACAATGCTGAGGCTTCATTATGCTTCATAAATGTTTGATTTGAGGAGCACGTACTAGGAATGAAGGCATGGTCCTGATACTCAAATATATCAAAGCACATTTTATGGCTAGGAAATAGTATGCTCTACCAGTGTAATGTTCTGCCTGATCATGAGTGATTCTTATTCAGTATTTTCAAGATTTTCATCTCCTTTTCCATTTCTGTTACTGCTCTCATTTCATTCTTTAATGAATGATAAAATGAGCTAGGAAAGTGAGAATGCGAAAGGGAAGGGAAGAGAGAAGTATCTTGTGAGGTAGTGTCCCATAGCTTTTAAAATGAAAGTTATCAGGTCATCTTATCTAATATTTGGAATAAATGCAATAGACATTGTGTTAGACTGTAATATATGGATGGTACAGTTTAGTTTCTTTTGTCCTTAAAACAAGAAGAGCTGCTACACTTTGGAACATTATCAAAATACGCATTGGTTTGAGTTTATACTACATTCTAACATCATTATTGTGTTTTCTTTGTATTGTCAGTACAGGACATGGTGATATGGTAATGAAATATTCTTGAATTCTTTTCTCAAATCAGAGCAGACCAAGTTAGGAAATGTTGTTTTACCTTCTTGTTTTTCCAGGAATGAATTTCAGATGTTGAATCTCATTGCTTGCAATATATTCTGGTTCCTTGAAAGTCTCAATTTTAAAGAAGGTGTACATAAAATGAAATAAACTGGCCTCTAAAGATGCAATTTGTCTTGTTTCAGAAGGAATGTCAACGTTTGTGGAGAAAGTATGTTTTTCATTTGGATGCTTTACTTGTTTGCCACAAGACTTATGAAAAAAATTTTGGATCTTTTTATACCTTTTTTTCATTTCAATTAGCAAAATAATGAAATTCCCACATACTTATGTTTTCCCTAAAAACAAATGCTACTGCATAACAAAGCACATAGGAAATAATTATAGAGCTCAGTGAATGAGGACACACTTGTGTTGGAATATGAATTGGAGTCATTATGTGCATCTTGTTCCATCTTTTTGTTTCCTTCAAGGAGGAACCATTAATATGCAGTATTTTTGAAGTCATAAAATATTGCTTATGAGTAATCTTACCAGAAAAATGGCAAACGTTTTTATTTGGTTTGAAATCACATATGATGACTCATTCTTTCTAAATTTATATCTACTATCAGTTGCAATTTTCATCTTATCAGCATTCTGGGGCTTCGAAAAAGGGGCAACTGTCACCTCCTTCCTACCAGAGTCGCTCCATCTCCGTTTTACTTTTTAATGGAGACATAAGATTAATGGCTGAAAATCGATGAGGATTACAACAATAGTAATGATGCTGAATTATCTTTACTAACAACTGCTAGCCTTCTTAGACAATGATCGTAGGCACAAAAACTTTAGGATTAATAATTTCATAGAAAAATGAAGTGAAAAATGGACAGTTTTATACTCCAGAAATACTTCGTTTAAGAAGATGTACTGAACTTGCCTATTTTAGTCTCAATTTTTGAAGATGCACTCAGGGCAGCTTTAGATTGAGTATGAAAATATACCCATTGAGAGAAATTGGGTGTTCAGATAAACAAATAAGCTGCTCCAAGTTTTCAGGACACTCAGCCAAGAATCAAGCACAGTTTAATGTATTCATTAAGAAATTCCCAGTTACAGTAAAAAGGGGGAATAAAAATAATACTTTTATCTCTTGCTATGTTTTTCTATCCAAAAATGATAACGAATTAGTAGAACTGGATGGGGTGCCTAGGTGACTCAGTCAGTTAAGCTTTTAAATCTAGATTTCGGTTCAGGTCATGATCTCATGGTTTGTGAGTTCGAGCCCTGCATTGGGCTCCATGGTGGTAGTGTGGAGTCTGCTTGGGATTCTCTCTGTCTCTCTCTTTCTCTCTCTCAAAGTAAATAAATAAACTTTAGGGGCATCTAGGTGGCTCAGTCGGTTGAGCGTCTGACTTCAGCTCAGGTCATGATCTTGGGGTTCGTGAGTTCAAGCCCCACATCCAGCTCGTTGCTGTCAGCCTGTCAGCACAGAGCCCACTTGGGATCCTCTGTCCTCCTCTCTCTGCCCCACCCCACACTTGTGCTTTCCCCAAAATAAATAAATATTAAAAAAAATAAATAAGCTTAAAAAAATTAGTATAACTGGATTATTTGGCTATGTAAGTCTGTGTTTTGCTTCTTTGATGTTAGGTAGAAAGGTAGAAATCTTTCTCTAGGAATTAGGAGAATTCAAGTTCACATAGACCATTTTGCATTTATTGTTGGTAATTGCTGTGGAAGGAAAATCTAATTATTTTTCAACTGTTAACATACCTTTTTTTAAAAAAAAGATATGGTTATTCATTCTCCACTGGCAATAAAAGATTAGACTCTGGAAGGAAAATAAAGAAAACATTTCAATTTTTTTGCCTTTCTTTGTGAGCTCATATTGTCTCATGTGATATTTTCTCTCAAAAAATATCTTTTAGAACAGAAGATAAAATAAAAAGTTTGTATATAATTAAGGAGAAGTTGTAGTCAGAATGGAAAATTTCACAAAATCATATATTTTAAACTTTTATTTTAGAAGATGACCATACCTAATAATTTGTAGTCTTCACTGAGTACTTTGCCCACATAATTATATGGTATAATTTAACAGTACATTTTAGGATATTAATTAAAACCTTCAATTTAAGTCAGGATGAAATGCTGAGAAATATATGAGGGGGGTAGCAGCTGAGTAGCAATCTTACTACATAAAATTAAACATTGATTAAATAGAGAGCAGAGATCATAAAACATACCATCTTGCACAAAGTAAAATGCTGATTTGATATGTTTTAAAGCCAATATCAATGCCTGAAACAGCATGATAAAAATGATCATAGAAAGTAGTGAATTCCCTCTTGTGTTTCTAGTTTTGCATTTTGTGAATTTCTTTCGTTTTCTTCTTTTTTCCCTTCTCTTCCCTTCCCTTTCTTTTCTTCTTTTCTTTCTTTTCTTTCCTTTCTTTTCCTTTCCTTTTATTTCCTTTTTTCTTTCCTTTTCTTTTCTTTTCTTTTCTTTTTTCTTTTCTTTTCTTTTCTTCTCTTTCTCTCTCCCCCTTGCCCTTCATGAATCTTTTAATGTAAAGTCATCAATATAAAATCTGGTACTGGGGAGAATGGGTTAAAGTAGCATGTAGATTTTATATATCTATCCCACAATTTGTATAAACTTGCCTTTCTGTTTACTTGCATTTGTGTGTCAGAGGCAGCGAGCAAGTATCATGAGATACAGGGTTTTCAAGATGAAGGAGAAATCCTAGGGAGGCAGAAGTAATCCTTGATGGTTTTAGGGCCCAGGCCCTTGTCCAAGAACAACAGCTGGCCCCATCAAGTACCTTAAAATAATTATATCATGGTTCTTTACACAAATGTGGAAATAATTTCAGTTTTTCAATTCCAATATCATCAATAGAATTTTTTTCTTTGTAATTATGAAATGCCTTATTTCTTAATCTTTGGCCCTTAAATAAACATATTACTGCATGCACATATTGTTAGGGAGAAGTTTGATATACTTTACTTTTGTATTTCCATGTACTTATTACTTTACCTAAGCCCTATTTTTGTAACAATTTAAATTCATTTTAAATTCATTCACTTGAATGAATAATTATTTATTCATTCAATAAACATTATTAATATGGGTTAGGAACTTATTTCTTGGTTTAATATGGATCAGATTGTGAAAATAATGAAAAATAAGTTTTCATTTAGGAAGACAGAGTTAATAGAATGATATAATTTTGCCTTATTAAGCAAAGATCTCTAGATTTAAATTTATAGCAAAAAGTCTATGATTTGGGGCCCTAAATCTGATACTACTAATATTGGAGCCTTATTTTTCTAGCTACTATTCATTTTTGGACGAGGGAGGACATCCTTATTAAAGTTCTTATTAACAGAGAAAAGTTGGCTAAACACTTTGCACGTCACTCATCATACTCTTCTCCACACTTGAAAGGTACCAAATAAATATGATTGGGATCTTTGGGAGGAAATTTCACAACTCTTTTTTTTTTTTTTAATGTTTATTTTTGAGAGAGAGAGAGAGACAGAAAGACAGAATGTGAGTGGAGGAGGGGCAAAGATAGAGGGAGACAGAATCTGAAGCAGGCTCCAGGCTCTGAGCTGTCACCACAGAGCCCGACGCGGGGCTCGAACTCACAAACAAGATCATGACCTGAGCCAAAGTCGGACGCTTAACCAACTGAGCCACCCGGGTGCCCCTCACAACTCTTAAATAGTGGGCTTAATTATAAGAATAGTTGATTCTTTTTGCATAGGCTTAGAGAGTCTGCAGTGGTTAAATTTTAGTTTCTTTTATTAAAGAAGCCAATTGCAGATTGCATCGCCTGTGCATGATGAACATGAGTAGACACAAAAGCACATGGTGACGTCTATTAGAAATCTTTGCAGTCCTTTTGCTTTTCCACTCTACATTCTTTCCTTGGAATTGCCTTATGTTTGAGAGTTGTCAAAGTAATTGTATAATTCAAGAAGTATATTTCTCCATGTTCATAGTTCACATACTGTTCCTGGAAAGTCATTGCTCAGTAGATTTAGTATCAAATATACTTCTTGGTATATGTAAAAACCATACGTATATTTCTTTTTATTTTCATATCCTTGATACACTCACAGCCTCAAGTATTTCTCAGTTAGAATTATAAATACTTTCCCTTAGAAAGTTCATTGGGAATTCTTCACTTCAGTCCTATAATCAAAATTACTATAGGTTCTAACTTCCATATTACAATGTTTAAAATTTTTTTTATGTTATTCATTTTTGAAAGACAGAGCACAAGCAGGGGTGGGGTAGAGAGAGAGGGGGACACAGAATCTGAAGCAGACTCCAGGCTCTGAGCTGTCAGCACAGCTGACACGAACTGCGAGATCATGACCTGAGCTGAAGTTGGACACTCAACCAACTGAGCCACCCAGGTGCCCCTATATTACAATGTTTAAGAAATGTCTTCCTTTCCTTATTCCCATAGCATCTTGAGCACATTTCAGATTCTGTCTACCTTTGCTGCTGAATTTATGTTTTTTTTTTTTTCAGTTGACAACTTGATTTTTTTTGCTGGTTGACAGCAAAATTGAGTGGAAAATACCGAGGTTTCTCATATATACCCCTGTTCACTCTTCCATCACCCCCCCCACACACACACAATTTCCCCCACTATGGACATCCTGCACCAGAGTGGTACATTTGGTGCAATTGATGGACCTATGTTGACATATTATTATCACTCAAAGTCCATCGTTGATGTTAGGATTCACAACACTCTTGGTGTTGTGCATTTTATGGGTTCTGACAAGTATATATTGGCATGTGTTCACCATTGTAATATCACACAGAATAGTTTCATTGCCCTAAAAATTTCTCTGTATTCTGCCTATTCCCTGTATTCATCCATCCATCCCTGCTAAATCCTGGAAATCACTATTTTTTTCACTTTCTCCATAGTTTTGCCTTTTCCCAAATGTCATATAGTTGGGATCATATAATATGTAGTCTTTTCAGATTGGCTTCTTTTACTTAGTATGCATTTAAGGTTTCTCCAAGTCTTTTCTGGGCTTGACAAATTTCTTTTTAGCTCTGAATAATATTCTGTTGTCTGTATGTGTCACAGTTTTCAATTCACCTACTGAAGGATGACACCTTGGATGTTTCCAAGTTTTGACAATTATGAACGTAGCATCTATAAACATCTGTGTGCAGGTTTTTGTGTGGACATAAGTTTTCACCTTTATTTCAGTAAACACCGAGGAGTGGGATTGCTGGATCACAGGGAAAGAGTACCTTTAGTTTTGTAAGAAACTGCAAAACTTTATTCCAAAGTGGCTGTACCATTTTGCATTCCCATCAGCACTGAATGAGAGTTCCTGTTGCTCCACATCCTTGTCAGCATTTAGTGTTGTTGGTGTTGTGACTTTCTAATAGGTACTATAGTAGTATCTTGCTGTTTTAATTTTTTTTTTTAAATTTTTTTTCAACGTTTTTTATTTATTTTTGGGACAGAGAGAGACAGAGCATGAACGGGGGAGGGGCAGAGAGAGAGGGAGACACAGAATCGGAAACAGGCTCCAGGCTCCGAGCCATCAGCCCAGAGCCTGACGCGGGGCTCGAACTCACGGACCGCGAGATCGTGACCTGGCTGAAGTCGGACGCTTAACCGACTGCGCCACCCAGGCGCCCCTCTTGCTGTTTTAATTTGCAATTGCCAATGGACATATAATTTCATATGCTTGCTGACCATCTGTATATCATTGGTAAGTTGTCTGTTCAGGTCTTTAGCTCATTTTTAAATTGTATTGTTCATTTTCTTATTGCTGGTTTTAAGACTTCTTTGTGTATTTTGTATAATAGCCCTTTATCAGATCTCCTTTGCAAATGTCTTCTCACAATCCGTGACTTCCTTCTTATTCTTTTGATGTTGTCTTTTGCTGGATGGGGTTTTTAATTTTAATGAAGTGTAGCTTATCAACTATGTCTTTCATGGATTGTGCCTTTGGTGTTATATCTAAAAAGTCATTACCATACCTAAGGCCATCTAGGTTTTCTCCCATGTTATCTTCTGGGAGTTTTATAGTTTTGCTTTTTACATTTAAGTATGTGATCCATTTTGAATGAATTTTAATGAAGGGTGTAGAGTCTGAGTTTAGATTCTCTCTCTCTCTCTCTCTCTCTCTCTCTCTTTTTTTTTTTTTTTGGTTGCCTGGGGATGTCCAGTTCTTTCTGCACCATTTGTTGAAAGACTACTTTGTTCCATTGGATTGCCTTTGCTCCTTTGTCAAAGATCAGTTGACTGTTTATATGTGGGTTTATTTCTAGGCTCTTTATTCTGCTCCATTGATCTATTTGTCTTTTCTCTCATCAATATCAAACTGCATTGATTGCTGTTGCTTTATAGTAAGTTTTGAGGTTGGGTAGTATCAATTCATCAGCTTAATTTTTAATCTATAATTTTTTAATTAAATTTTTTTAAAACATTTATTTATTTTTGAGAGACAGAGAGAGACAGAGTGTGAGCAGGGGAGGGGCGGAGAGAGGGGGGACACATAGAATCCAATGTAGGCTCCAGGCTCTGAGCTGTCAGCACAGAGCCCAATGTGGGGCTCAAACTCAGGAACCATGAGATCATGACCTGAGCTGAAGTCAGACGCTTAACCACTGAACCACCCGGGTGCCCCTAATTTTTAAATTGTTAATATGGAGTTCACTATTTTGGGTCTTTTGACTGTCCATATAAACTTTAGAATCAGTTTGCTGGTATCTACAACATACTTTTGGGATCTTGATTGGAATTGTGTTGAATATATAGATCAAATTGGAAAGAAGTGATATCTTGATAATATTAGTCCTTTAATCCATGAACATAGATTATCTCTCCATTTATTTAGTTGTTCTTTGCTACCTTTTTCATCATAGTTTTGTTTTTTCATGCAGGTATTTATATTTGGTTAGATTTATATGTAAGTATTTAAATGTTTGTTAGGTACAAATGTACATGGTAATGAGTTTTTAACTTCAAATGCCATTTGTTCATTGCTGGTACATAATTGACTTTTGTATATTAACTTTGTATCCTTCAACATTGTTAAATTGTTTATTAGTTCCAGGAGTTTGTTGTTGTTGTTGTTGTTGATTCTTTTGGACTTTTTACATAGAAAATCATGTTATATATGAATAAAAACAGTTTTATTTCCTTTTTCACAATCTGTATACCTTTTATTTCCTTTTCTTGCCTTATTGCGTTAGCTAGGACTTTCAATATGATTCTGAAAAGCAGTGTGAGAGGAGATACCCAGCTTTTTTCTGGTATTAGCAGAAAATTTTGAGTTTCTCACTATTAAGTATGATGTTATCAGTAAGTTTGTTTGCAGATATTTTTTTATCAAGTTGAGGAAGTTCTCCTCTATTCATAGTTTTTGGAGAATTTTTATCATGAATGGGTATTGGATTTTGTCAAATTCTTTTCTGCATTTATTTATATGATTGTCTGATTTTTCTTCCTTAGCCTGTTAATGTGATGAGTTACATTAATTGATTTTCAGAAGTTGAGACTGCCTTTTATATCTGAGGTAAATCCTACTTGGCCATGATGTATAATTATTTTTATCCATTGTTGGATTCAACTTGATATTTTGTTGAGGATTTTTGCATCTATGTTCATGAGAGATACTGGTCATGAGAGTTTTCTTTCTTTGTAACATCTTTGTCTGATTTTGGTATTAGGGTAAGGCTGCCCTCATAGAATGAGTTAGGAAGTGTTCCTTCCACTTCTATCTTCTGGAAGATTGTAGAGAATTGGTATAATTTTTTCCTTGGTATTTAGTAGAATTCACTGGTAAGCTTATATAGGCCTGTTGCTTTCTGTTTGGGAAGGTTACTTTTATCCAGTTTCTATAATAGTTACAGACCTACTCAGATTGAATCTTCTTAAGTTTTGGTAGATTGTGTCTTTCAAATAGTTGGTCCATTCTATCTAGGTTATCAAATTTGTAGACATAAGTTTTTGTAGAGTGTTCATTTATCATCCCTTTAGCTATCCATGATGGCTGTAATGATCTCCCCCCTCTCATTTCTGATGTTATTTTGTGTCTTCCTTTTTTAATAGTCTAGTGAAAGGCTTATCAATTTAATGATCTTTTCAAAGAACCAGCTTTTGGTTTTATTGATATTTTATATTGATTTCTTATTTTCTTTCTTTAATTTCTTTTAATGTTTTTATTTATTTTTGAGAGAGAAAGACAGAGCCAGTGGGAGAGGGGCAGAGAGAGAGAGAGGGAGACACAGAATCCGAAGCAGGCTCCAGGCTCTGAGCTGTCAGCACAGACAGAGCCCGACGTGGGGCTTGAACTCACGAGCTATGAGATCATGACCTGAGCCAAAGTTGGATGCTTAACTGACTGAGCCACCAAGTTGCCCCTTGATTTCTTATTTTCAATTTTGTTCATTTTTGTTATTATTATCATTATTATTTTAGTTTCAGTTACCCCTTTAAGACTGAGAATGAGCTTCTAATTTGTTACAGTTTTCACTACTCCCTACAGTTTTCTCACAGGGGATGAGTGTTAATTGTCATTTATTGTATCATTTGCATAGTTGTTACTGTTACTGTTTTAATAGTAAAGAACAATTTTTTTGAAGCCCTATCTCTTTCCTCTCTACTAACCATTCCATCCATTCCCAATAAGTCTCATTGTTGTGGTTTTTTTTTTCAGAATTTTTATCATTAAAGTAATAGTTGACATACAATGTTATATTAGTTTCAGATGTACAATGTACTGATTCAACAGTTCTATGTATTATGCAATGCTACATCTGTCACCATGCAATGTTGTTTTAATATTATTGACTATATTCTCTGCTGTATTTTTCTTCCCTATGACCTATTTATTTTAATTAGAAGTTTGTACCTCTTAATCACCTTCATCTATTTCATCCATCCCTTCACTCCCTCCCTTCTGGCAACTACCAGTTTGTTCTTTGTATTTATTAGTCTGTTTCAGTATTTTTTTGTTTATCATTTGTTCTATATATTCTGCATATAAGTGAAATCATATGGTATTTTGATAAGTTGTATTTTTATTTTCATTTTGTACAAAACACTTCTTTATTTCTCTTATAATTTCATTTTTGACCCACGTGTTATTAAGAAGTGTCTTATTTTTTAATTAAGATTATTTTTATTTTTTTTTAATTTTTTTTTCAACGTTTTTTATTTATTTTTGGGACAGAGAGAGACAGAGCATGAACGGGGGAGGGGCAGAGAGAGAGGGAGACACAGAATCGGAAACAGGCTCCAGGCTCCGAGCCATCAGCCCAGAGCCCGACGCGGGGCTCGAACTCACGGACCGTGAGATCGTGACCTGGCTGAAGTCGGACGCTTAACCGACTGCGCCACCCAGGCGCCCCAAGATTATTTTTAAAGGGCAGTTTTAAGTTCACAGTAAAATTGAGGGGAAGGTACAGAGATTTCCCATATACTTCCTGCCCCTACACATTCATAGTCATCCCCATAATCAACATTCCCCACCACGTATATTTGTAACAATTGATGAAGAACCTACATTGACACAATATAATGACCCAATGTCCATAGTTTATATTATGGTTTATTTTTGGTGTTGTGCATTCTATGAGTTTGGACAAATGAATAATGACCTGTATTCACCGTTATAGTATCAGGCAGAGTAGTTTCACTGCCTTAAAAAGCCTCTCTGCTCTGCTTATTGATACATCTCCCAGCCCTCCAAATTTTGGCAACCACTGATCTTTTTATTATTTCCATAATTTTGCCTTTCCGGAATATCATATAGTTGAACTCATACAGTATAGAAGTATTTTTTAGTGTTTAGGCATCTTGGGATTTTTTCTAGCGATCTTTCTGTTAATTGATTTCTAGTTTAATTCCATTGTGGTCTGAGAGCAAACACATAATTTCTATTTTTAAAAATTTATTAATGTAGATTTTGTGTCTCTAAATGTGGTTTATCTTGGCAAATGTTCTGTGTGTGCTTGCAAAGAATTTGTAATATGCTATTGATGGGTAAAGTAGTCTACAGATATCAATTATATAGAGTTGATTGATGTTGCTGTTAAATTCAACAATGTCCTTCCAGCCAGATATGTCCTTTTTTTTTAAAAGTTTATTTATTTATTTTGACAGAGAAAGAGTGCACATGAGCAGACCCAATGCAGGGCTTGATCTCATGAACTCTACCTCCATCTCAAATAGTGAGATCATGGTCTGAGCAGAGATCAAGAGTCAGACCCTTAACCTACTGAGCCACCCAGGTACCCAGGGATCTGTCCATTTCTGATATAGGAGTGTTGAAATTGCCTATTATAATAGTGGATTGATCTCTTTTTCCTCCTATCACTTTTTGCTTCATGTTACTTGATGCTTTCTTGCTAGGTGCACACACATTAAGGATTGTTATATCTTCCTGGAGTATTTACCTGTTTATTATTGTGTATTGCCCCTCTTTATCTCTGATAACTTTCCTTGCTCTGATGTCTGCTCTGAAATTAATTAGGTACTCTAGCTTTCTTTTGATTACTGTTAGAGGTATATCTTTATCTGTTCATTTACTTTTAAGCTATGTGTTCTTTTTTTAATTAAAAGTGAGTTTCTTATAGACAACATATAGTTGAATCTTGTTTTGTGATCCACTCTGTTTTGATCTAATCTCTGTCTTTGAATTGGTTTATTTATTGAAATTCAGAGTTGGATTAATACCTACAGTATTTGTTACTATTTTGTTTGTTGCCCTGTTTTTTTGTTCTTATTTTTGACTTTCATACCTTGTCTGTTTTTTGTTTTTTGATTTAAATTAAGCATTTTATATGATTCCATTTTCTCTTCTTATTTAGCATATCAATTATGCTTTGTAAAAATTATACTTTTTAATTATACTTTTTAAAAAACTTTTTTAGTGGTTATACTTTTAATTACACTTAAAAAAAACATTTTTTAGTGGTTGCTCTGGAGTTTACAATATACATCTACAACTAACTTAAGTTCACTTTCTTTTTTTTTTTTTAATTTTTTTTTAACGTTTATTTATTTTTGAGACAGAGAGAGACAGAGCATGAACAGGGGAGGGTCAGAGAGAGGGAGACACAGAATCCGAAACAGGCTCCAGGCTCCAAGCTGTCAGCACAGAGCCCAACGCGGGGCCCGAACTCACGGACCGCGAGATCATGACCTGAGCCGAAGCCGGCGCTCAACCGACTGAGCCACCCAGGCACCCCAAGTTCACTTTCAAGTAATGTTATATACAGCACTTCATGGGTAGTGCAAATACCTTAGAATAACCCTAATTTCTTTTAACTATCCCTTGTATCTTTGCTGTCATTTACTTCATTTATACATAAGTATACATAAGCGTATAGATATGTACATAATACATAATTGCATATATTGTTATGATTTTGAACAAGCTATTATCTATTAGATTAATTAACAATTAGAATAATAAGGGGCACCTGGGTGGCTTAGTCGGTTAAGCGTCTGACTTTGGCTCAGGTCATGCTCTCATGGTTTGTGGGTTTGAGCCCTGCATCAGGCTCTGTGCTGACAGCTTGGAGCCTGGAGCCTGCTTCAGATTCTGTGTCTTCCTCTGTCTCTGCCCTTCCCCCAGTCACACACTGTCTCTCTTTCAAAAATAAACTTAAAAAATTTTTTTTAAAAAAAGCATTAGTAATATAAAAGTTTTTATTTTACTTACCTTCATTTAGTCCTTCTCTGATGCTCTTCCTTTTTTTTTTTTTAAATGAATATCCAAGTTTCTGAAATTAATGTTCTTCTATTTGTAGAACTTATTTTACCATTTCCTAAAGGGCAAATTTACTGGCAACAAATTCCCTCAATTTTTGTTTGTTTGAGATAGCCTTTACTTCTCCGTCACTTCTGTAGGGTAATTTCACAGAATACAGAATTCTCAACATTAGAAATATTTCACTCCACTGTCTTATAACTTGCATGGTTTCTGAGGAGAATTGGGATGTTATTCTTTGTTCCTCTATAGATGGTAAGGTGTTTTCCTCACACCCATCCCCCAACTTTTTGAAGCTTTTTTTTCTTTATCTTTGATTTTCTGAAGTTTGCATATAATAGGTATAGGGCTTTTGTTTTGTTTTATTTTTGTCTTTTATCTGTTTGGTGTTCCCTAGGCTTCCTCGATCTGTGGTTGGTGTTTGACATTAGTTTGAGGAAATTCTCAGTATTTATTACTTTAAATATTGTTTCTTTTCCTGTCTGTCTTTCTTCTTCCTCCTACATTCTCATTAAACATATGTTATACCTTTTGAAATTGTCCCATAGTTTTAGATATTCTGCATTTATTTATTTAGCCGATTTTTTTCTTTGCTTTTCAGTTTTGCCAATTATTACTGGCAAATTCTCAAACTCAGAGATGTTTTTCCTCAGCCATGTCTGGTCTACTAATGAGACCATCAAAGGCATTCTTCATTTCTGTTATAGAGTTTTTGATCTTATAGAATTTTTGGAGGGGCGGTTAAAATGGAATTATATTTATTAAAACCAAAGAAAATCTGAAATCATATGGCAACCAGCTTTTTATATTCAGGGAAGATCTTATACAACCTAAGATTTGTGATAATTTTTTTCATCATACAGCATATTTATTTGTATTGTTTGTTGATTTTATTTTATTTTATTTTATATTATTTTATTTTATTATTTTTTCATTTTATTTATTTATTTATTTTTAATATAATTTATTGTCTAATTGGCTTACATACAACACCCAGTGCTCATCCCCACAAGTGCCCTCCTCAATCCCCATCTCCCACTTTCCCCTCTCCCCCACACCCCCATTGACCCTGTTTGTTCTCTGTATTTAAGAGTCTCTTGTGGTTTGCCTCCCTCCCTCTCTGTTTGTAACTTTCTTTTTCCCCTTCCCTTCCCACATGGTCTTCTGTTAAGCTTCTCAAGACCCATATATGAGTGAAAACATAAGGTATCTGTCTTTCTCTGACTGACTTGTTTCAGTTAGCATAATATGATCTTATAGAATTTTTGATCTCTAGCATTTTTTTTGATTCTATCTTAAAA
Source organism: Panthera uncia (assembly GCF_023721935.1). Lineage (NCBI taxonomy): Eukaryota > Metazoa > Chordata > Mammalia > Carnivora > Felidae > Panthera > Panthera uncia. The sequence continues at coordinate 89,345,331 of NC_064811.1, read as the reverse complement.
TTTCTGTCTCTCTGACTATATTATCCATTTGTTATTACATATTGTATGTTTTTTCGAGTAAATTCCTTATCGTATTAATTATAGTTTTTACAAAATTCCTAGTCTGATAATGTTAACATTTCTGCTATATATGACTGTGGCTCTGACGCTTTGTTAGTTTCAAACTATGTTTTTTGCCTTTTAGTATGCCTTGTAATTTTCTGTTGAAAGGTGGATATGATGTTCTGTGATAAAGGAGGTATGGTAAATAGGCCTTTATTAATTAGTGGTAAGGTGTAGGCAGGGAGAGGAAGCATTCCATAGTCCTGTGATTAGGTTTCAGTCTTTTGGTGAAACTCTGTCCTGGAGTGTGGATTTCATCAATGCTTCTGAGGGGAAAAAATCCTCTTCCAAGGTCCAGTAGGATGGCTAAAGTGAGCTGGAGTTGGGTTTTTCTCCTTCCCAGTGTCAGTTAGGTCCTGATAGAAACTCAACAGATTTTGCCATGGTAAAATTGTTTCTCCTGAGAACAGGCCAGAATTCTCTGGCATATTTAAAGATAGTTTCTTTTCTTTCCTGCTGCCGAAGCATGAGAGGATGTTTTTCCAATATTGATTATGAGGACCTGGTAAACTCCTAGAGGTAAAACCTGGAGGTTTTAACTCTCAGTTGTCCACACTGACTGAGCCTCTGGCAATTCATCAATTATAGTTTAGATTTCTCCACTCTTGCACTAGTTCTGGTGATGGTTTCTCCTTGTGGGATCCTGCTTTGGGAAGTTGTGAAAGTTGGGATTCTCTGTATCTGCCTGTCTCTCCTTCCAGTTTGTGGGGTAGCACTTTACCCTGTGACCTCATGTCTCTGAAAGATGTAAGAAGAGATGTTTATTGTTCAGTTTGTTCAGCTTTTTACTTGTTGAGACACAGGGGTGATTTCTATGTTCCTTATATGCTGAACTGGAAACTGGAAGTTACTTATGTTTCTTGAAAGCACAGATTATGTCTAATTCATCTTTATATACCCTCTTACATAACTATTACATTGCCTTCCACATAGTTGGTTCTCAATAAGTGCTTTTAAGTGAATGACAATGTCTACACTTTCATATTTTTTTCTATGATCGCTGTCCACTGTTGAAATTCTGTTTCTATTCTCTCCGCCCCAGTCTGTGTTAAAGTGTGACACCTTTATTACTGCATGTCTGGACACTGAATCTACAACAGTTGCAATATGTAACTGGGATTTGTCTCATCTTCAATCAGGGAAACCGTATCTTAATCTGTTTTATATGTAACCCAAAGGTCACATTCGCTAAGATACATGGTAAACAGTGGGGGTGTTTCCTGTGCACTGTTGAGGCATCATCTTGGCAGCAGCCTTCCACATCATATGCTCCTTTTGTAGATCCAAGCACTGCTGGCCCTGCTTCTCACATTGATACATTAGGAGCTAAAATTTGGAAACTATGGACCCTTGATGCAACTGCCCTTACCCTGGCCTCAGGAAAGAGGTTACGAAAGAAAAGGCACATTTTTTTTTTTTTACTGCCTAATACTCCACTTTTCTTCCCACTAGACCCCCTCACATCTCCACACCACTTTCTACAATTTTTATCTTTACCTAAGTTAGAATGTAGAGGAAAATAGATATAAAACTGATGTTATGACTCTTTCTCTAGTTGAAATTAAAAGAGTTTAAAATTTAAACCTTGCCTACTTAATTTTCTAACTTTACTCTGTGATTTGAAGCCTACCCTTTGACTTTTGACAAAACTCTTCAAAATCCTACATTTTGGCTTTCTGTCTGTCCCTGCCCAAACCCATCCCATAAAGTTTGGTCCTCTTAGAACTCATCTTTTTTTCTATATAAAGGAGGCTGTAAGATGTATGAATCCTACAGCAGTTCCCACAGCCTGAAATATTCAATTCAGCATGGAAGAGGGAATATTAGGTGAAGTGGTGAAGCTCTCACAGAACGGTCTAGGTGCGTTTTTCTAATTCGATACTGCACCTTTTTTTAGGTCCCCTTGCTAATACAAGGTATTGCTCTGTCCCTTTATTCTTCATTATGTTCAAGTGGACAACTGTTGGATCAAACATACACACATATCCACACACACCACACATAAAGACATGCTTCCCAAATGTAAAAGTGATTTCGATTGAAGGGCAGTAGAGATCCATACCCAACAAATATATTTCCCTAAATATAATCTAAATTGCAAATTCCCATTCCCACAACCCTCCTACTACCATTTTGTACTCAGAGGTCAATATTGTATAAGGAATGGGTCCATTACCATATATGTTTTTTTGTTTTTGTTTTTAAAGTTAACAGGCTTGTGGATTACCTGCCACCCAATGGCTGCTCCTTGGCTCTCTTGGCATGGTTTTGAAATTACACTTTTCCATAGCTTATGCCATCTCAAAGTTTGAGTTAACATGTTATGTACAATAATTGGTGGAAATGGAAAGGAGAAAAATAAGGAGAATTTTTTTCCTGTTCAGATAAGTCCCCCCAGAAGTAAGAGTAGGGGTATTCTTCAGTTGCTGTTTAAAATTTACTGCATGAGATGATTTAAGGGAAATTTCTGATGTATAATTTTATGATTCTTAGTAATATTATAATAATGTTATACCTTATTTGACTCTTATTTACACATATGAATTTGATTTTAGACCAAAATCATTTCAATGCATTTTGTTTCTATTTTACAAGTATTTCATTGGATGCCTATATTCATAAATTTTCTAACTTTTGTTTCTATTTTACAAGTATTTCAATGGATGCCTATATTCATAAATTTTTAATAATATCCTGCTTCCTACTGTTCTAGCAATTAGTGGTCTGTCTAATTTGACTGCAGTTCAATTTTGCCTGAACAAGTACTTTATTGAAGCTGTTTTTCACTCTGCTGGTAATTTTCTTGTGCCTTAAGTATATAGCCACTCCTTTCTTCAGAAGACCAAAACATTGGGTGGTCTTGATGATGTAGTACAACCACAATTTAAATTCAAGAGTAATTTTAGCATCCAGATTGCCACTTTTATTTGCTACCAGTACTGCATATGCCTTGTATAAAGAAAAGACCCTATTATCTAGTGTTGGCAAACTCACACTCAAATACCTGCCAAAAATGAAATTCCTATGTGTCATATTGATATTCTTGGTAAATGTGTTTGAGTTTTGTGCTCTAGCCTTACTGAGGTATTTTGATTCCCAGGGTGCAGACTGCTTCTTTATGTCTTCATGACTTTCACACATTGCACCCTTGACCTAGATGTCACACATGCCACCTCTCAACCTCACTCTCTATCACGTTTCCCTGTGTAACTCCTTGTGTTTCAGAATTCAGCTCAGGTGTCATATCCTTTAGGAAGCCGATTTTGATTCTGCTCTCTCCTTCAAGCCTGAATTGAGTGTCCATTCTGCATTTATACTTACACATAATTATTGTCTTTGAAAGTGTACAGTTTTAGAAATCTCTATCCTCAATCGTGAACCTGTTGATTGTAGGAACTATGCCATTTATCTCTATACTGCCAGCACATAGTAGTCGGATGATTAGTTTGTTGAATGGATCTGAGTATTGCTTATGGATACTTGAGGACTCATTCTGGTGTTTCCATTGTGTCTGGATGATGTATGCAGAGCTTACTGCTATGCCAGTTCACTCACAAATCCTATAGGAAGGACTTTTTAATTTTTTAATGTATTTAGATCTTCTTCTAGAACCATTATCCTTGTTGCTATTTTTTAGTTTTTGTGAGGAATGGACACTTACAATTACTGATCATCTATTGTATGCTAGATCTTCTACTAGATGCTAAGTATGTTTTCTCATGTAAGGCTTATGATGAATCCTTAAGATTGGTTTCTATCATCTTTGTTATACAGTAGAGCAACTAAACACTAAGGGATATTAAGTAATTTGCTCATTGCTTGTCTTCTAAGTGGCAGAGCCAAGATTTGAATTCTAGGTCCATCTATTATTTAGAGCTCCTATCTTTTTGTACTATATATGTATATAGTACTTATTTAGATGCATATGGACCACTTATGAAGTGCTTCTGAAAGGTTACTGTGAGAAAATTTTCTTTTTTTTAATTAAAAAAATTTTTTTAATGTTTATTTCTTTTTGAGAGGGAGACACACACAGGTACAAGTGGGAGAGTGGCAGCGAGAGAGGGAGACACAGAATCTGAAGTGGGCTCCAGACTCTGAGCTGTCAGAACAGAGCCTGATGCTGGGCTGGAACTCACAAACAGTGAGATCATGACCTGAGCTGAAGTTAGATGCTTAACTGACCAAGCCACCCAGGAGCCCCTAATTTTTTTTTAATGTTTATTTATTTTTGAGAGACAGAGCACAAGTGGGGGAAGGGCAGAGAAAGAGGGAGACTCAGAATTCAAAGCAGGCTCCAGGCTCTGAGCTGTCAGCACAGAGCCCCATGTGGGGCTTGAACCCACAAATCGTGAGATCATGACCTGAGCCAAAGTTAGACGCTTAACCGACTGAGCCACCCAGGTGCCCCAGGAACATTTTCACATATGGACATAACATTAAAGGAGTGATTCATAAAATAGTTAGCTCAGTCACCAACACTTCTCTATTGCTCAATTTACCAAGGATAGCTATTTAGTTTTAAATATGTTTGGCTTTACACATATCTATTAAACAACAATAAAGTGAGCGTTTTCGAAAACTCTATTGGTACAGAGTCTCTTAGATACTTTGAGAATTTCAGCAAATTAATAATAATGCTTAAACTAAAACCAAAATTACATTTGTTATCACACACATACACAAAATCCATACACGCTAACCCATCAAGACAGAGTTTTGCATTAAAAAAAATCTCTTGTGTTATTTGAGGATCACTTTGAATTCCCTAAAAATGTGATATTTCAGCTCTGCACAGTGTCTGGGATATAGGGTCTGGTTTGCACATTTGTGACAAATCTCTTCCCAAAGCTACAAAACAATTTGTTTCTGTCATCAGGGGGTTAAAGAAGCAGTTTTCTTCCTGTGCTGTTGGGAGACTTTTTTTTTTTCCCTAAGAGATCAGGGAAAGACATCAGACGAGGGGATTATTCACGTTTGCCCCAGTGCTACTAAAACAGTTGTTTGTTTTTTCTCTCTCCAGTGTGGAAGTCTTTCCTATTCCCCACTTATCGAAGAAATTGAAGAACTGATCCTATGTCCTGTCACTACTGCTGATTCGGTTCTTTGGGTTTCCCCATATCAACCAGATTTTAACTTGTCTCCACAGGGGTCTTTAGTTCAAAGCTCAGCTGAATTTGGTGGTCCTTCTTCAAGTCTTTGTGGACATTTGCCAAGTTTGTAAAACTGCTAGAGAGTTCACCAGACTTTTGCATTCTTGGCAAGATTCCACCTCTAGAGATGTGGGATAAGAACAGAAAGAACACTACATAGAGAATAGAAAAACCCTTGTAGAAGTGATGGAGTAGTTTATATCAGATACTTATTCATTTTTTTCTGCTCTGTAATGATATGAATTTTTTAGGTTATATACATAAAATATACTTTCTTTGGAATGACTCTCACTTTTCTTTCCTTTTTTGGGGATAAGTTTTCCTAGTAAGAAATATTTGTACATTAGTTTTACTTAAAAATTTGATACAGACTGAGGAGAGATATTCAAGGGAAAAAGAGTATTTGCTTTTGTATAGATAGCATAGCAAGATGGAGATACTGGATTTTTAGAATTTATTCATCCATTTGGGTAACCTTTGAAAGCATGAAGTAAGATAAAAATTCTTAAAGCCTCATAGTTAAATTTATTAACAGTAAAAAAGACAATAATTTTATCAAATGTTTATTTAATATTTATAAATAAGAACTGTTCTTAGTGTTTTGCATATATTGTTTTATTAATCTTCACAAGAGTCCTATGAGGATTAACTTTTTATTCATTTTTTTATAAAAGAGGAAATGAAACAGAGAAATTAAGAAACTTTCCTAAGTTCACACAGCATTTCAGTTAGTATGCTTTTGATGACAAGTAAAAGAAACCTAAACAATAAGGACATCTTACCTAACAATCAATCTAAATATAGGGCTGCTCCAGGGTTGACTCACTCAGTGATCACTGAAGACCCGTTTTCTTCTCATCTTTCTATTTTTCTGTCCTTAGCTAATAGTCTTGTCCTCCCAGACCAGCTACCCTCTAAGACGGTTGCCATGTTTTCAGGCATCATGGACAGAAACTTTGTCACCAGACAGAAAAAAAAGGGCAAAGTCCTTTTCTGAGCTCTCTTCTTCATAAAGAGGAATCCCTTGCCAGAGACTCCACAGGCAGTTCTCTACTGGTGTCTCGTTGTCCAGAATCACACCCATATATTCAGGCTTAAACCAGTCTCCAGGAAAGGAGAAAACCACCACCAAACTGGCTTAATCCAATAAAGATTCACTCCCTGGAGAAGGAGAGGGACTCAACCTCACCTAGAAATAGACTCTCAGAAGAAAGTGAACAAAATGGAACTTTGTTAACAAGGAAAACTGGGTGTGGAGGGGAACATATGGATGTTGGAGGGGTGGCCAGCGACGTCTGCCATGTATAGTCAATGAGTTGTGACTTGAAATTCAAACTCAGGCAGTCTATTCTTAACCTGTGCTCTTAGCTACCTGGCTATAACTTTGATGGTATGTATTTTTAATTTATTTTTAATGTTTATTCATTTTTGAGAGATAGGAAGAGACAGAGTGCAAGTGGGGGAGGGTCAGAGAGCGAAGGAGACACAGAATCCCAAGCAGGCTCCAGGCTCTGAGCTGTGAGCACAGAGCCTGACATGGGGCTCTAACTCATGGGCTGTGAGATCATGACCTGAGCCAAAGTCAGATGCTCAACCAACTGAGCCATCCAGGCGCCCCTTGATGTTATGTTCTAATGCAGCTTTCTCTAATCTTTTAGAAAATCATATATTCTAAAAAGCATGTGTAATTTTCAAACAAAACAATTTATGAACAGATAAGTTCTAGTTTAGAAAAGATATACATGCTTTGATGTGCCCTAAGAAAAAATAGACTGTAGTTACTGCTTTTAATCCTTCATGAAAAGGAGAAAATCACTACAGAATGGGATGAGAGGATAGAGGAGTTTCAGGTCTTATTTAAATGTTTTGAAAGTCTTTCAGAACAACAGTTTATTGCTATGTTTATTCATAAAAAATGAAAATACAGTAAGATAACTTAATCTGCATTATAAATCAATTCATTCATTCATTTACTATTTCTTTAATTCACTGAATAAATATTTAGTGCAAACAAAAAATAAGAAGATAAAGGGACACCTGAGTGGCTTAGTCGGTTGAGTGGCCAACTCTTGATTTCAACTCAGGACATGGTCTCATGGTTTGTGAAATTGAGCCCTGTGTTAGACTCTGTACTGACAGCATGGAGCCTGCTTGGGATTCTCTTTCTCCCTCTCTCTCTCACTGTCCCCCCCACCCCATCTCTCACTCTCTCTCAAAAATAATTAAGCTTAAAAAAGAAAAACAGAAGTACAGTTAAAAAAGGGGGGGGGGGATAAAGGTAAAAGGTCTAAGAGGAAAAAAAGACAAAGGCAAACAGAAACTGAAGGGAATGATCAGAAGCCCAGGGAAACCATAATCTTAGTCTCAGATTAAATATGAGATTCTTCCAATGTACTGGCACATGAATTTCTTTAGTCTTACCAGAATAGTCACTGGAGAAAAATGATTATGTATGATTTTTTTCAATTATCATGTGATTAAGCATTAAGCATCTACTATATTCTTGACATTATTTGGTATTGTTGACATAAGTAAATACTATATTTTTCCTTTAAAAAACTTCTAGCCAAATGGGGGAGGAAAACAGATAATTAAATAATATGAAGGCTGTACAAAGGAGTTTATTCAAACTTAAGAGATACAGGTCACCAGACATGAAATGAGCAAGTCATGGGAATAAAAGACACAATGTAAGGAATACAGTCAATGATGCTGTAATAGGATGTAACAGGACAGGTGGTAGCTACACTTGTGGTGAACATAGTATCATGTATAAACTTCTCAAATCACTAAGTTGTACACTTGAAACTAATGTAACACTGTGTGCCAACTATACTCAAATTAAAAAAAAAAGAGTTGAGGGGTATCTGGGTGGCTCAGTTGGTTGAGCATCTGACTCTTGGTTTTGGCTCAGGTCATGATCTCACAGTTTGTGAGTTTGAGCCCCTCATTGGTCTCTATGCTGACAGTGTGGAGCCTGCTTGGGACTCTCTGTCTCCCTCTCTCTCTGTCCCTCCCCAGCTCCTGCATGCACACACATGTGCATTAATATTTTTAATGAACATTAAAAAAATAAAAAGAGTTGATGACACTGGGAAGGTCAGTAATACTTCATGAGGAGTATAAGGTTCCAGCCAAGACCCACAGGATGTGGAGGATTTTGCCAGGTGACCTGGCCATTGCCTAACTGGCTGGGGCCAATGTAGACTGGAACTACTGGGATGTATCCACCATAGTGTCATGAGAGAAATCCAGAGGAAGGATTCCAAAGCCAAGACGGGGAGGGCACAATACTGGTTAATTTGTACTGGTCCAGGTAAACATAAACAAGCTGTGATGTAGGAGGTAAAGTAGTGGGCTGCGGGCTGAAGAATTTGTAAAGCAAGGAACAACCAGATAGAATTTGTAAAGTCAACTGGATAGATGACTAAATATAAAAGGGAAGCCAGGAAGAGACACTGGCACTTCAAATTCAGAAGAAGCTAAGGGCAACTGAAGAGTGATGGTGGCATAGGTCAGTCCAAGGATTCATTTTCCTCGACTAGGTTCTGACTCACACTTGTAAAGCTGTCAATTACTTCTGGATGCAGAGAAGTGGGAGGGAAGACGTTTCATACAAAATTAACAGTAGTTGCAAAAACATAGCATAGTACGTTGAAGAAACACAATTCATGGCTCAATGAAGATTCCACATGTTCATGTACAAGAAGTTAGAGAAAAATACAGAACAGTGGCCAGGACAAGATTTTGAAGAGGCTGGTGTAGCATGGGGAGTTCTGAACTGATTTTATAGATGAGGGATACCCTTATATCCTTTATATCCTTGAGGGATAAATATCATCTGCTTTGAATTTTAGAAAGATCACTCTGTTCCTGGTGTGGAGGAGAACTTCAGGGAGGTGGGATTGAAGTTGTGGAGACCAGGTAGGATGCTCTTGTAGCAGTGGAAGTAAGAGTAGATAGAGACTAAACTGAGACGGAGTAGTAGTCATGAAAGGAGAATGGGAAATACATGGTACCCAAACATTATAGGTTTGGGAGACTTATTAGATATGTGAGGTGACACAGAGATAAGGGTCTTGGTAGAAAGTGGTACCATTACCTTTGATTACAATTAGAGGATTTATCATTTAGTAGGATAAATTAGCGGAGTGTGACTTTGGGGCAAGGAAGGGGAGGAGTGAAGGAACAATCTGAAAAATATGATTTTGTGCACCTTATTCTTTTTTTTTTAATTTTTTTAATGTTTATTTATTTTTGAGACAGAGGGAGACAGAACATGAGTTGGGGAGGGGCATAGAGAGAGGGAGACACAGAATCTGAAGCAGGCTCCAGGCTCTGAGCTGTCAGCACAGAGCCCGATGCGGGGCTCGAACCCATGAACCGTGAGATCATGACCTGAGCCGAAGTCGGACGCTTAACCGACTGAGCCACCCAGGCGCCCCGTGCACCTTATTCTTGAGGCATCTGGAGGATTTGCCCATGTGAAATTGCTAATAATGACCTGGAGGTCAGGAATGATATGTGAGTTAAAGCTACAGTTAAAGATTTGGGAGTTATGAATATTTAGGGAGGCATGAGCCATAGAGGCAGGTAAATTGCCACTAACACAAAAATGTTAATAGAAAAGAGTGTAAAGAATACAAACTTTGAGAAATATTAATACTCCAGGGACAGTGAGAACAAGTGCAATCTATAAATAACAGAATAGGGTTATGGAAACCAAGAGTAAAGGAGTGTGAAGGAGACTGCAAAAACATAAGCACTACAGAGAGTAAGTAAGGCTTCCTGGAGAAGTACCAGCTGAAATGCAACCCTGGGTGACAGATCAAAAAACACCTATTAGGTACCTTTTTGGGAGTACCTGCTTTCTTCCAGCCCATGATTCAGAGTGTTAGGAAGCATGGCCACTAGTTAATATAAAAAGAAACAATAATGAGTACTATTTTTTTTAAATCATCTTAATGAAGGGGTGCCTGGGTGGCTCAGTCAGTTGAGTGTCTCTTGATTTCAGCTCAGGTCATGATCTCATGGTTCATGAGTTCAAGCCCTGTGTCTGGCTGTGTGCTGACAGCAGGGAGTCTACTTGGGATTCTCTCTGCCTCCCTCTTTTCTGCCGCTCCCCTGCTCGCTCTCTCTCTCTCTCTCTCTCAACAATAAATACACATTTAAATAAAACAAAAACCTACTCCACCTTAAAAAATCATCTTAATGAAATATAGAGGAAAAGAGAAGATTTATTTACAATGTAACACAAAGGTCCAAAGTTGAAGGGTGGTAACAGTTTTTGGACAACAGAAAGTAAGTTAGAGGGGCACCTGGGTGGCTCAGTCGGTCGGCTCAGGTCATGATCTCATGGTTCATAGGTTCAAGCTCTGCGTCGGGCTCTGTGCTGACAGCTCAGAGCCTGGAGTTGCTTCAGATTCTGTGTCTCCCTCTCTCTGCCCCTCCCCTGCTCACACTGTGTCTCTCTCAGTCTCTCAGAAATAAATAAACATTAAAAAAATTAAAAAAAAGTAGCAAATAGCTATAAATCAGCAAGCATAGAGAAGGTGAAGAATACAGTGAGTACTCCCTTGAGTCTCTGAGTGCTCCTGTGACAAGGCTTGCAGTGTCTCTGCCCTTGGTGATGGGAGCCCTGAGCACTGTCAAGAGCACAAGCTCATCACCGAATGGTGGAGTCAGGGATTTCCTCTAATTCATACTTCAGAGGAAGCAATGTGCTATGGCTGTAAAGGCGAGAAATACAGAAGACATGGATATAATGTTGATCTTGGACACTTTTGATGGTCAATAGCTACTACTCCCTTCCACCCTGAAGAATGGTAAATTCACACAAAGCTATAAGAAAAAAATCTTTTCAGCAGTGATTTGTCCTTTGAATCTACAACACGCACTCCTCTCTGTCTCTTCTAGTATTATTCCAGGCGTGTCTTATCAGAAATAATTACTTGGACTTTTTAATACTATATGTATATATTTAAATATGTCTATAATTTATGCAAATGAATGTATTTTGTGGATTAGAGTGTAATAGAAATAAATATAACCTAACCACAATATTTGATTTCTCTGCCCACAGATAAACATTGGCATTTAAAAAAAAATTTTTTTTAATGTTTATTTATTTTTGAGACAGAGAGCAACAGAGCATGAACAGGGGAGGGGTAGAGAGTGAGGGAGACACAGAATCCGAAGCAGGCTCCAGGCTCCGAGCTGTCAGCACAGAGCCTGATGCGGGGCTCGAACTCACAAACCGTGAGATCATGACCCAAGCCCAGACGCTCAACCTACTGAGCCACCCAGGCGCCCCAACATTGGCATTTTTAAACTTAATGTATACAATTTTAAAAAGAGGCTTCCTACCATATGCCATAAATAATTATCTATACTCTTACTTAAGATACAGAGTTTATGACAATTGTCATGTGCCTAAATAGGTTTTTATGATGTGTAGTAAGTTTATGCTGATATTATTCAGATATTTTATTAAAAAAAGGGAAGAGTTGATCACATGGTATTAAAAGTTAAATGGAATATAAGAAAATGTTCTTCTATATTGATCCCTTTCTCTGCTCAGTAGTAAGCTGTGTATCCGCGAGGCACCGACAGTGAGAGAAAGAACAAAGAGCTTGGATTTATTTTCAAGTATGTTTTTGTTTTAGTAAGTCCTTAGTAGTCATATTGGAGGGCCTCTTTTGTTTCTTATAAATGTTAGTATGACAGTAGAGATGTCAGCCTTATTCTCTGAATAGGAGCTGGTATCCCTTTCTTCTTCTTCTAAAATTTTTTTAATGTTTATTTTTTTATTTTTGAGAGAGAGACACACAGGGTGTGAGCAGGAGAGGGTCAGAAAGAGAAAGACACAGAATCCGAAGCAGGCTCAATGCGGGGGTTGAACTCACGAACAGTGAGATCAGACCTGAGCTGAAGTCGGACACTTAACCGACTGAGCCACCCAGGAACCCCTGCTATCTCTCGCTTCTTTCTTCTTTTATTTTAGGTGAAATTTTGTGATGAATGAAGAGGGATACCTAACCCTTATCTCTATCTCGTCCATTTTCTTCTGGTTTTTAGCCCTATTTCCAGGTTTCACTTCTCAATGGTGAAAAAATTCTGTTATCTTACTAAATGACAAATGGTTAGTTTTATTTTCTCAGTAGAAACAGATGAAACAATTTTTATTAGCTCAGGGGAACTGTAGTGCATGTTACTCACTTCTGAATTGTTATGTTGAGGTATAAACTTTAAAATAGCTAGTCATCTTTGAGGATGAAATAGGGAAAAATCTGTAAATATAGACTTTGTAGAAATTAACTCTTGAAGACTCATTGAGGTATATGGAAAACTAGAAAAAATCTTTCCTTGGGTATTTCATGGAGGCAGGATAAAGAGTGTTTTTAATAACTGCTTTACTTTCTTTAATATCATTTTCTGTCTAAATTGTTTCATTGGAATTTATGGGGGATGCTGAGTTTATCATTAGGGTTTATCCTAAACTACCTTTAAAAACCACTTTTGCTGGAGCATTTTTAAATTTCACATGGATATTGAGAATTACACATGCATATAGTCCATGTGATTGTTGGGCTGAAATTTGACTATTTTTGGTGAGAACTTTTAATTCCTGCTTTTATATACTTTAATATATCCTGTCTACTGTTAGTAAGACATACGGAGAGACAAATGCTTTTAGTCATACCTTTCCCACATAGCATTCCTCATTTAATTTTCTGTGGCTTATTTGTTTTTCCAAAATTTTATTTAAATTCTAGTTAGTTAACATACAGTGTAATATTGGTTTCAGGAGTAGAATTTAGTGATTCATCACTTACATATAACACCCAGTGCTCATCCCAACAAGTGCCCTCCTTAATGCCCATGACCCATGTAGCCCATCCCCCACCCACCTCCCTTCCAGCAACCCTCAGTTTGTTGTTCTCTGTAATTAAACAGAATCTCTTATGGTTTGCCTCCCTCTCTTTTTTTCCCCCTTTCCCTATGTTCTTCTGCTTTCTTTTCTTAAATTCCACATAAGAGTGAAATCATACAGTATTTGCCTATGGCTTCTGAGATAGCTGAATACTTAGTTCTTCAAGATATTCATGTGTCATGAGTAATATTGTAAGATAGTTTGGATCAAAAGATATATCAATCTTTATGGCAAGTAGAAAATGTATAATTTCAAAATTCCCTAGATTATTTTTTGGACAAATCTTAAGATAAAGACAACACCCTTTGCACTCTTGAAGTAAATATAAATGCTAGTTTATTGATTTTAAGTATGTGGGAATGAAAAGGAGTTGAAATAGTAATTTTGTTGTCCATCTTAATCAAAATTTTAAAAATACTTCCTATGTTTCTGTAACAGTAATTTTTAACGGGAAACTGTGGGATGGGAGACAGGGAAAAAATATATAGCTCATTTCTATGGTACAAATTTGTTTTTTTATATAGAGATTAAGAATATTCCCTCTCTTATGTTCTCATCTCAATTGTATGAGAGATATCAACTCATACTAAAAATGTAGAAAGTACAAGCAGTTCATTCATCAAGTGTAATAGAAGATCATGTCTGACATTCTTAGTAATAACAGGTTCTTGAGTAAAATTAGTAATTAGGATTATTATAAATAATGTAAATATAGGTATATATATCATGTATATTTATAATATAAAGCAGTTTGACAGAAAATTTTATAGCTTCTAGAATTAACCATATTCAATAAATAGAAATAAAATTGATAGGTTTTATGAAGGACACTGAAGCATATATAAAAGAAAAGTTTGCTTCTTGGTACATTAAAGTTTGCTGAAGAGGATTTGGGGTTTTATTTAATATCTTTACCTTCTGTTTCCTTGGGAGAACCTGCCTTAAGGACAAGTACCAGAACTCTTCTTAGGGTCATTTTACACTTTTTAAAACAGGGAAAATGGCACATTTCCAAGGAGTGGAGACATTTCATAGCACTCCATTTTTCCTTCTGTTACCTGTTATGAAATTATCACAAATGAAATTATTTCATGACTTTCTCTCAGTTGTTTTATCATTTAGTTTGAATAAAATAAGAGTGCAGAATTTTCTGTTTTTTAAGTATTTTTTTATCATAGACTATTACAAACAAATGTAAAAGTATTGAAAATAGCCTAATGAAATTAATTTATCCTCAGCCAGCCTAAACAATCATCAATATATAGGCATCTGTCTGTATCCACTTTCTCCCACTGCCAAGATTATTTTGAAAAAAAAAAAAAAACAAAGTAAAATATTTTATATACAGATATTTCAGTATGTTTCTATAAGACTTTAGGAATCTTTTTTTTTACCACATCACAATACATTATCACACCTAATAAATAGCAATAACATCGTAATATTATCAAATATCCAAACTGTTTTCACTTCCCTGAGTGTGTTGTAAACTTTTAGCATTTCTTTTGTTTGAATCAGGACCCAGACTTCTTACAATTGGTTGATATTTCCCTTAAGTTTTCTCTCATCTGTAGGCTGCCTCTCTGTCCCTTTTTTTTTTTTTTTTATTTGTTGCGTTCATGAAGAAATTAGGCAATTGTCCTGGAGTTTCCCACAGTCTGGATTTTGTTACTGCATTCCCAAAGGTGTCTTTTAATGTGTCCCTCTGTTCCCTGTATTTCCTTCAAATTGGTAGTTAGAGTTAGAGGCATTGATCAGAATATAGTTCATGTTTTGGCAAGACTATGTCATGATGGGAATTTTGGGCTTCTGTTAAGAGATAAATAATGTCTGATTTTTGCTGTCTCTCTCTCTCTCTCTCATTATCTGACTTGGATGAACATTCATTGGAACTGTCAATTCATTAGCGGTTGCAGAGAACGTGATTCTCTAATTTTAATATTTTTTTTCATTTATTAGTTGGAATATTTCTATAAAGAGCAGCTTCCCATCATCATCTGTTAAAGTTACATGGAGGCAGAATTTGTACAGAAAGGGAAGGATTGGTACATAATTCTTTTCCTTTATGTATCTGTGTTTAAAATAATGAATTGGTTTTCTAACATCTGCCAAAAGTGATGAAATGTGCATTTGTTTACTTCCATTGAGAACTCATGAACTTAATGTTTCAATCTTTTGTAATTATTATTCTTATTAGTGCTTAAATTGCCCCATCTTTTATCTAGGTTGTCTCCTGAGCCTTTTGAACTGATTGTCTTGATAGCTTCCTTGTTATGTAGTATGACAAAATGTTTCAGGTTCATCTTGCTCATTTCCTACCCAGACCTAAGTTCAGACATTATTCCAAGGAACCCTGGTTCCTTTTTGTGCAAAATGGTATTTCAGTGCCACAGTTCTGTGTATTTGTTTTGTTTTGTTCTTTGAAGAACAATTACTTTGAAATTTTTGCTGACATAAGGGAGAGTAGATATGGTTTATATATGCAAGTGGAATATTAGTGCTTTATAGGCAGGCTTGTATGATTTCAGGTGTGCTCCTAAAAAGTAGGTGAGTAGTTGTTACTTTAACGATGGAACAGTTGACTAGCACAGACACTGAGCATAACATAAGGTGAGGCAGAAAATAAAAGTATTTAGTAATGGTGCCAATAGGACAACAGGTTGCAAAGTTCCTTGAATTTGTCTAGAGAGTTTATGTTTTAGCATGGACATTTGATTTGTGAAACTATCTTTAAAAATATAATTGACTGCTAGGAAAAAGAAGGAGCTTTCTATGAAAACAAATATTTTTGATCATATTCTCTGTTTTGCATAGTGATATATGAATTTAATTGAGGTTAATGGAGTTAGACCTCTTTGTAGCAACCCTCTGAATACAAGAATGAGTGTTTCAGAACATCAGTGTGTTTTTATGACCCTTAATTAAAGTTCTTTGTGTTGAGAAGTTTTTTGTTTTTTGAATGGTAGTGCCATTATCAAACCAATGAGATGACTTCATTATTTACATGACTTGTAAGTATCTACTTAAATACATAGCAAAATGGTAGGTTAAGCCCAAACATGATAATTACAATAAATGTAAATAGTCTGAACACCTCAGTTGAAAGGCAGATGTTATCATATTGGATAAACAGCAAGATTCAACCATATGTGCATTGCTCAGAAATTCACTATAGATGTCAAGAAAGCTGGAGTGGCCATATTACTATCAAACAAAGTAGATTTTCAAACAAGGAAGATTCCCAGGGATACAGAGGGATATTTCATAATGATAATAGGGTCAATTCATCAAAAGGACACAACAATCTTAAATTTATATGCAACTAATAACAGAACTTCTAAATATATGAAGCAAAAATTGGTAGAACTTCAAAAAGAAAATAGAAAAATGTTACAAATTTAGTTAAAGATTTCCACACTTCATTATCAGAAATTAATGGAATAAGTAGGCATAAAATCAGTAAGGAAATAGAAGACCAGAGAAACACTATTTTTTTTGTACTGTTTTGTTTTGTATTGTTTTATCGTACTAAGTGCACATTCACCAACTAGACTATATCCTGAGCCATTAAACAAGGTTCAATAAACCTAAGAGGATGGAAACTATACAGACTATATTTTTAAATCATTAATTAATTTAATCAGAAATCAACAAAAGATATATGCAAATGAGGTAACACACTTATAAATTACACAAAGTTTGAGAAGAAAAAAATCACACGGCAATTAAATTTAGCTACCTGTGTAATAGATTATTTATACATTTATAGTTTTATATATCATATTTTACATATAAATACACATGTGTATTCATTTATAGTTGAAGTTTCATACATGTTTGAGCTTATTTGAAATGAATAGAATTAGAATAGTTGAACATGACTGATTGATTTCTATAGGGCAAACACGATAATTATTCTGCAGCTCTGTATGATAGAAAGTTCCTCATAAAGAATTTAATTCCTTAGAGGAACAAAATATCACAAAAAGTATAAGTGCAGTGCACTTCATGTTACTCTTTAAGCTTTTTATAAAAATAATAGCCTGGATAATGTGTAGTGGGTTGTTTATAGAATGAAGTTAGCTGAACCCTTGGTTGTGGGTTTTCGTAGGAGATGAGAAAGAACATTTCAGCAGTAGCTCAATTAGTTCAGGGTGGGTGAAGGGGAAACCTAAGAGAAGCATTGGAAGGGTCTTAGCTTTGTGAAAGAGACAGCCAGATGTCAGCCTGAAGAGTGGTCTTTGTCTGCATTATTAGCTGGGTAGTGTATGTCATGAACGAGATAATAAACATATGGTATAAATTACTGAGGAAGGCAGTTGGAGGAGAGCATAGACAAGTTCAAGAGACACCTAGACTTGTTTCTGGGGAAAGGGAATTGATGGGTATTATGGGAAAGCAGGAGGGTTTTATTAGCTTCTATAAGCAAAGGGGCTATGTTGAAAAATATGTTTTTTTTTCCTTTTGTACACTTTTTTATATTTCTATGTATTTTGAAAACTCTATTTTAAGCACTACCCTTCCCAAATCACATGGTTCTTTCATAAAAATTTCTTTTCAATTTTTTCTTCCAAGTGGTCAGATAAGCTGGGGTTTGGGGCATCAAGAACTATTTACTGTAGATTACTTAGCAGACTTTGCTGCTACTGAGTGCAGTTTTTATTCACCAGTCTAGTCCTCTCTTACCTGTAATCATTGAGGATTTGGCTTTTCCCTGTCCATTTTTCCTCAGCTTCTACCCTTCCAGTCGCTATCATGGCTAAATCACATAGTGTTTGACAAAATATGTTGAATAGCTGTGGTTCTTCCTTACCCTCTTTGAATTCTACTTGGAAGTATTTTCAAATTGTCCAGGGCAATTCTGTGATGTAAACATATACTTTTATCACACTTTAACAGGGAAATTGTGAATTGTCACCTATTTCTCTTATATTTCACTTAGATATTCATTTAAAGCCCATTTGAAGTGGGTTCTTTTAAGTTTCCCTTTAATGCTGACTCTAGAATTCTGGGACCAGAAATAGCTATTAATAAATTTTTATTAAATTGTCAGAGAAAACCTAAGTGTGAGTGATGTAACCTTTTCCCAGCTGTCGCTATATGGTTTTCTAACCTTCAGTTCTGAAGTCTGATCAGGAGGCAGTTTAATTTGGGAGAGTATTTCACTGTCTCTGGGATTGCAGTGGATAGCATACAACACCCTTCTCCAGTATTACATCCCAGACTCTGTGCCCTATAAAACAAACCTCTCCAGGGTTATTGTATAGGAATCTGTGATTAATAGTAATTATTAAAAGTTAACATTTTTCTCTGGGGAAGATAAACTTGGTGTTAAAAGTGTTAAAGAGATGGGTTGCCTGGGTGGCTCAGTCGGTTAAGTGTCCGACTCTTGGTTTCGGCTCAGGTCATGATCTCACAGTTTGTAGGATCGAGCCCCACATTAGATGCTGCACTGGCAGTGTGGAGCCTGCTTGGGATTCTCTCTCTCCTTCTCTCTTTGCCCTTCCCCTACTCACACGGTCTCTGTTTCTCTCAAAATAAATAAATAAACTTTAAAAAGTTTATAAAAGTGTTACAGAGATTTTAACGAGTATTTTTGATCCTTAGGTTTAGAATACTATAGCGGAAATATGTATATTTATGGTTTTTTCTTTTTATGGTCAAAAATTTAGATAATATGAATAATATTAAAAAATAGAAAATAACAATTCTCTTTCTTTTGGTTGCCCAAAGAGTGCTACTATTAACTTGTGAGCCTCTGTTTCTAGTCTTTTTATTTTTACAAAAATGGGCTTATATTGTATGTAGGTTTTGCAACTGGTTTTGATTTAATTTACCAATATTTTGAAAACACTTTTATATCATTAATTCACATTCTGTTTTGTAATTTTTTTTAACGTTTATTTATTTTTGAGACAGAGAGAGACAGAGCATGAACGGGGAAGGGTCAGAGGGAGAGGGAGACACAGAATCTGAAACAGGCTCCAGGCTCTGAGCTGTCAGCACAGAGCCCAGTGCGGGGCTCGAACTCATGGACTGTGAGATCATGACCTGAGCCGAGGTCAGATGCTCAACCGACTGAGCCACCCAGGCGCCCCTATTTTGTAATTTTTAATGAGAGCTATTATTCTTTGAATACTGTATTGAATGATGCTTCACTGTTGAATGTTTAGTGGTTTCTCCTTTTTTATGAAACTGCATGTTTTATTATGACAGCTCCTTGTAGACATATCCTCGAGTACATCCAAATTATTTCCTTAGGTTAAATTACTAAAAATAATATATCAAAGAATATGCACAAGTTCAGAAAAATTGCAGCAATTTTTAACCCCACTAATAATGTATGAGGGTTCCCAATTTCCTATGAATTTATGTTATCATTTTTAATCTGCTAATTTGGTAAGAAAAAATAGTATCTCTTTGTTTTTTAAATTTTATCAATGAATAGTTACCCAAATATTCATAGTTCAGTTTTTTATTTTTTAATTTTATATATTATTTAATTAAAAAAATTTTTTTTGTGAGAGAGCATGTGCAAGTGGGGTAGGGTCAGAGGGAGAGATAGAATCTCAAGCAGTTTCCACTCTCAGCGTGGAGCCTGATGCTGGGCTTGATCTCATGACCTGAACCACAATCAAGAGTCAGGTGCTTAACCCACTGAGCTATCCAGGTACCCCTCTAATCATTTTTAAAAATATGTCTATTGGTATTCTAATTTTTAAAAATTTAGCTTTAACCTCTTTGTTTACTTTACCATTTATGTTTTCATTAGTACTTTTTATATATTAATTATATTTTTTCTCCTCGTTGTTGACTTTTCAGATTTATTTATGGTGTTTTTAGACATGTAGAGGATATAACTTTCATGTATTAAAATTATCATTCTGTTTGACTTTTTAATCTTTGAGGGAACTTACTTTTAAAAGACTTCCTGTCCTATTTTATGTCTGATATTCAATTGTTGATTTCATAAATATTTATTAAATACTCATTCTATATCTGCTACTGTTCTTACTATGATAGATATGATGCTGAGCAAGATAGATGTTTCTGTTGAAGAGAGGTGACTTTCAGAAACTTTGACCACTGAAACTTGTCCGTTCTACTGATTTAGAAAGAAGTCTTCATGACAGCAGAACTATGTTTCCTAATGGCACAGGGACATGCTAGACATGAAAAGCAATTAGGGCCTGGGGTTTAGTTTCTCATTATTTTATTTCCCTTATGACCTGAAAGGTATTTGTGGCAATTTTCCAGTTTTTTAAAATAAAAGTTCTTTAATTGGAAGGTGGGCAATGTGTAAGAAATGATCTGAAAGCACTTAGAAACTGAGGTGGGCAGATCTTATGGGTGAGGTTGGAGGTTCAAGATTGAAGGCTGACTAAGCATATAGCCACAATGCTCTGATGGATTATATTTGATAAGGAAATATACATGAGAGAAAGATAAAGTGTGGATCTAAACAGTGGTGGTGGGTTTTAAAAATCCTATGGTAGGACAGGAAAAGTGAGAAGTTATAATTGTATTATAAGATTTTGAGGATAAGAATAATGAATGACTTTAAAGTTGACTGAGGAAACTTTAAGACAATATTTGAAGATAAAGGTGACTGTGTGTAACTTAAATCTAATTAAGCTTACTTTTGATGTAAACATTCTTTACCCTCATAGATGTGATTACATAAGCTGCATTTCCCTCCCTCAGTGATTCCTTTGTTAATTTTGCACATTTCTTTTATGCTGTCATAATTTCTTGAAATTTTTCTCACCACTTCTTTATGATATTACATATCAATAATCCGTTTGTAATAGAGCTAAAACATCACTTTCATGGAGATTAAATAGAACTTTTGGTATAAATAGAATATGGTATTTTTACTACATTATTTCTTTTATATAACATTAACTGTATACTTGCTTCTTGTCTAGAAATTCAAATACTTCAGTTGAAAATCTGTTTATTTTTCTGTTTATGATGTGGATTTTCCAAATCAGTTTGATGTAACCTTTATGTTAATGTGGATTTCTAGTTCCTTACTTGTTAAATTTATCTTGTTTGAAACAAAGCCAACATTCTTCTATCTCACTATAAAATTCTACAAAAGATTTAGGTTTATAGTTTGACTTTACTATGTTTTCTGTACTATACATAAGACCTCTTAAAGGAAAACATTTTGTTAAAGATATTTAGATCACTCGGAAATATTGTAAGATAATGATAGAATTGATGTTTATTGTGCATTTGCTGTGAGTCCTGTTTGCCTTGAATACTTTACATGAATTACCTCCTACGAAGTAGTTTGTTTTCACACCCATTTTACAGATAAGGAAACTAAGTTTTCACAAGATTAAGTAACCTACCCAATATCACAAAACTGAAGTCCTGGAGTCAGAAATGAATCAAGACAGTCTAATTTCAAAATCTATGCTTTTAATAACTACTTAATATAGCCTCTAAATTACTTCATTTGGTTTTCTGACCTCTCAAATTTTACATTTAACAGTGCTTATATAAATGTCCTGTGCTTGAAGTAGATTGGGAGGAAGGGGTTATTTTTGTTTTTTATCTTATTGATAAATTATGTTTCTTATTATCCGATGAAATTATCTGACTTAGACAGTAGAGTTATTTAAATTAGTAAAGCAAACTAATATAAATGTAAAGAAGGCTGATGAAAACCTTAATGATCAAAAATCAAAGTTTTATTTTGGGGTTTTCTGAGAATTAGACAGTTTAATGATAATTCAGAGAGTGAAAATTATTCATAATATCAAAGATATTTGAATTACACTTAAATTGCATCTACCATATGGAAAAACATTTATTCACCTAAATATGACAGGATATTTTGGATATCATCTTATCCAAAGCCTTACATTTGCATGGATTATTGGGCTCCTCACTTGAAGCAGGGATTGGTATCACGAACAGAAACATGCACTTGTCCGGGGGTGTGGATTCTCAGCCCCAGTCCCTGTGTTTCAGAGCACTTCTGGGTAACCATCACATGCTGCATCAGGTTACCCAGGGCCTTCTTCTGGCTCACAGAGGCTTATCTGAAAGATAGCTCGGGTTTTAGAAACAAGGCATCAGCTTAAGCCATTTAGCACTCCTATGCTTGCTGAAGGAAAAGTAGCACATTATAAATCAAGCAAGTTTTCAGAAAGTATCTGATGTTGATGCAGGGTCACAAAAGTGCTGTCTAGAGCAACAAAAAGGCCTTCATGTAGGCATTCATATAGTGATAGAAATACAGTTTACTAAAGTAGAGGCCTTCACAAAAGTGATATACCATCTGTCCCTAGTGAATGTTATCCCTTCATCATTTCAAACGATTGTTATTTACATCTTAAAAAGCGAAATGTGTTGTTTACCTAAGATAATATAATTTAGATTAACATGGCATATCTGTCAGCAACTACTCCCATAATCAGATAGGAGAAATAGTTGTTTGTTAGGAGCTCTGCAGCTCTGACAGGCCTGTTTATTTATAAATAGAAGGAACTGAACTTGTAAAAAGTTTCTATTAGGTTAAAGAGTTGGTGAATGGAATTTTAATTTTTTTTTTTTTTTTGAGAGATGGTGTGTGCACAAGTGGGGGAGAGGTAGAGGGAGATGGAGGCAGAGAATCCCAAACAGGCTCCAGGCTCAGCGTGGAGCCCGATGTGGGGCTCGATTTCATGACCTTGAGATCATGACCTGAGCCGAGATCAAGAATTGGATGCTTAACTGACTGAGCCACGCAGGTGCCCCGGAATTTTAAGTCTATAGTACTTTTAATAATGAATAATAATAATAACAATAATAAAACAAGTCTCTTAGTGTAGTGAACTGTAGAAGAAAAAGTTTTACTCTGCCAAGAAAATGATGATAGTAGGGCAGAGTTTGTTTACGGCCGACACACTATTCTAATGTGCATGAAAAAAGCATGCATTACGTGTTGAGTGATAATGGCAATGTCCATTTGACTCTCATGTCACCAGCTCACTGTTTTCCACAGCTTTATTTCTAATTTCATTCTATTGCTATATCGTAAACCCACGGTTCAGTTAATGCATATGTTTTCAACTGCCATACAAATCTGAATCTTTGGGTATGCGAAGACCAAATTTCTACTTTTGGTAAATAGTTTGTATTGCCCCTTAATTAATTAATTAATTCTTTGCCTGTGGCCGTGTCCATGAGGGGTTGCCAGGGCTAATGTGGCAGCTTGGTCTTCTCTCTCATTGTCTAGATAAGAGCTTGTAGGAAGTTAGAAGGGGACCTTCTTAAGTCCAGCTAGGCCTTGCTTTACAAATACTCTGGTCTCCTATCCCTTCATGGTTCATTTTATTGTTGTCTCACCCAGAATATTTTCAAAGGGTTTTCGGAAGAGCAGCTGGTTTTCAAGGTCTGGGAGGGTTTGGCTCAGTATCCTCCAAGCTTTCTCAAGAGAAGCATGAGCCGCAGTGTCTCTGTATGATCTCTTGGTATGAAACCCTTGAGCCCAGACATATTGGCCGCACATGTGCTGCCCTCCAGCAGTGTGCACTAAGAAGATAAGTCAGAGAGAACTCGCAGTCTCTATCCATTTCCTGATGTTTTGGTTTTTCATTGTTATACCCTCTTCCAATAAAGAATAATGGAGTGAGTTTCCTTTGTTCCCCAAAGCATGTCTGAGCACCGAATTTTCACTGTTCCTAGGTTAAAAAAACTATCATTGTATTTTTAGAAGAGAAATACATATATCATCTACTTTGTTCTAGCGGAGGCTGAGTCCTTAGAAAGTGTGTCTTCAGTGTTCTGACAGATGTAAAATGGAATGGATTCTCAGTGCATACGAGAATCATTTATGAGAGTATCAATAAAATAATAATGTGTCTATTCACTGTCATCTAAAAAAGTTGGAATTGGGGAATAGCAGAAGTTTTAATTCATCACTTGGAATATTTAACTCATTTTGCTGCACGTGCTTCAAATTTCTAGTATATTGCAATGATATTCAAGCTGAAAATAGTTTTATTTAGGATAATGTTTTGCCACATTAACAACAAATGGTCGATTATATAGGAGTAAAATAAAGTAAATGCTATTCCTTAACAACTTGAAAAAATTAGACAAGATAGAAATATGGGCCAGTGATTCAAATGCATGATTAGTATATGTTTTGGCTGATGTGTTATTGTCTAACTCATTATAAGGCTCTGCTTTGCTTTCTGTAGCTTTTGAAAAACCTGTTTTCAAATGCTATCTTTGTAACTTATCAGATGACTTAAAGAAAGGTTTATTTTGACTTTCAGGGGAGGATTTGCAAACTAATCATCAACAATCCGTATTTACACTGATGAGTGTCTGGAATACTAAAGTTTTCAGACGTGTGGCATGAAGTAGTATGCTGCCAAAATGTAGTATCCCAATGCCGTGTGATGTAAATGATTTGATTGAGTTGATAGTCAGCTACCAAACACAAGAAGCTTATGTCAAGTGCTAGGTATGAATATGAATCAAACAAAGTTTAAAAGAAAGTTTTAGTGACAAGTAAAGGAATAGACCATTCCTAAGTTAGTAAACATAAAGCCATACATTATTTTTGAGTAATCATTTTTAAAACTTTAAAAAAAGAAAGAAACCGGGGCGCCTGGTTGCCTCAGTCAGTTCAGTGTCCACCTTCAGCTCAGGTCATGATCTCACAGTCCGTGAGTTCAAGCTCCGCGTCAGGCTCTGTGCTGACAGCTCAGAGCCTGTAGCCTGCTTAGGATTCTGTGTCTCCCTCCCTCTCTGCCCCTCCCCTGCTCATGCTCTGTCTCTCTCTGTCTCAAAAGTAAATAAAAACATTAAAAAAAGAAAGAAAGAAAAGTAAAAAAAAAAACATAGTATAAAGTGAACTTGAATGTTCAAGAGGATTATGGTGATGTATTTAGTGGCTCTCCTCTGATGGAGTTCTGTGTTTGGGCCAAGCAAATGTAATGGAAATGAAGAAAATTAAATTCAAGAGTTTGCCTTGTGAAACCTCAGTTCTTCTGGCAGGATCTGAATGAGAACTTGTTTCACTAGTCAGCCGTAAATATTATCTCTTATCCAACATGTGCCTGTGGTTTGGATGGATTTCCTTTGTACTTTTATGCAACTATCAATGGAGAAAGGAAGAGATCACTGTCGCCCACTGAAAGGATATTTTACACATGTAGAAAAGTTTACAAAACCCTGGAAGACAAACTTTAGTCATCATTCACTCATTCATTATTTCATTCATTTATTGTTTCATTTATTCAACAAACATTTTTTTAAAAGCATTTTCAGGCATAGTGATGAATTTGATTTGAGACATAATATAAAAAAATAAGGCTCGGGGCACCTGGGTGGCTCAGTTGGTTAAGAGTCTGACTTCAGGTCAGGTTATGATCTCACAGTTTGTGAGTTCAAGCCCTGCATCGGGCTATCTGCTGTCAGCACAGAGCCTGCTCTGTCCCTCTCTCTCTCTCTGTTCCTCCTGTACTCTTCCTCTATCTGTCTCAAAACTAAATATTTAATTTTTTTTTGAAATATGGATTTAGTAAGTAGTAAAGTCTTTTGATGATAATTTTGACGTTACCAAAATGTTATCATCCAGGTTACGTTAAGAATAGTGCAAAAACATGTTTTAAAATTTTTTGGTCCCAATATATTTTGCCTTAGATATTATTTTATAGGATTGTCATTAGTTCTGGAAATTTTTCTTAGTCTTAAGACCACAGCATTTATTTTTAAACCTACCTTTTAGCTGTGTGTGTGTTTTGTAGAGGAAAAATTAAAATAGTTGAGACGTCAAAGAAGTTTTAGTTGTAACTCACAAAAGGGTTGAGAACTCCATGTCAGACTAATGAGGGGCAGGGGAATGTTATTTTTACTTGTAGTTTGTCTTTTTTCAAAGCATTATTAAAGTCATTTCTGATAGTTTCCTTTTATTGTCCAAGCTCTCCATGTGCCTGGAAGAGCTCCTAAGTCTAAGATTTCTTGTTTTGTTCAGCACAGAGTAGGAAATTTGACCAATGTTCAGTGTAACTTTCCAGTGAGGATAAAAACATGACTGTAGCTTTATATGAATTATAAAGTGGTTGTCAGAGTTAAATTTTTTTTCCCTAACAGTTTTTCCTTTAACTTTCAAGCCTCTGAATCTTCTATGAACATAGGTCATTGTCATCCCCATTCGGTAGATGAGAAGTTTGGAGCTCTAATTCAGACTAGATCTGCTCATGCCAAGTTGCATGCTCTTTTTCATTGGAACTTAGCTACCTCTAAGAATTCTTGACACTTAATAAAAATTCTCTCTATATAAGGAGGCACTAGAGTGGTCTTACAAACATTGTTGTCTACTTGTATGGTTATCAAATTCACTTTTGTTTTTGATTGACTAAGGGGAACATGTTTTAACAGTTTTGTTTTATCCATCACTTAGTATAAGTACCTTAAAATTCTAGCTTCTAAACGTAACAGGGTGAGAAATTGAACCTTGAGGGCTGTCCCCCAAAAAGTCTATTCTTGCCTGAAAGCAATATTTATTCCACTGTGGCTGGCAGGGGTTTGGGGGGGGGTGCGTTGTATGTACACGCATGTGTGCCTGTATGTGTTTTTACTTCTTTTCAGGCTGTGTGCCTCTGTCTCAGATCTCATTGTGGACCAGTGCTCGTCACTTGTCCAATGGTCACTTTCCCTTGGTCACGAATAGCTTTCTTTATTGCATTAGAAGGCTATAAATTTTTCGTGATCCCAAGCTGAGTTTTAACCAGTCACCTCAAGGTGAAAAGCTCAGTATCACATTACTGTTTCCTTGGGCTGTCATCCATTGCCTCTGACCAACATGTCATAAATGTTTTTAAGAGTCTGCAGCTCTTTCAGCTTTGGGCTTGGTTCTAATCTGAGGTATATAGCGTGGGCTCACATCTCAATGAATCTTGGAAAACTTCTCCTGCACTTGTGTGTTCATGCAGAGCAGCCAAAGTCTTCAAAATAAGTGGTGATGTGTCCTGGCCTATTTCAGATTAAAATGGATTCCCTCTGAGTCTAGTGTTAAGGACAACAGTATTGCACAGGGCTTTTTTCACCCAAAGAGTTATTAGTCAGACATGTGAGCCACTACTAGTAAGCAGGAAAGGGAAGAATTGTCCTGGAAATGCTTTGGCTGACTTCTAAAAGGGCTCTCAAGAAGTGATATATGCTTTTTAGCAGTTTATTGTGAACTCTGTGTTAAGTGTTATGGATATGCATAAAAGTATAGGACAGACACACATACCACACAAAGACAATTTGGGTTAGAATAGTGTTTTAAAGCAACAATATAGGACATTTCAGAAAGAAATGCATGATAATTGAGAATTAAACTGTATAGACAATTGGTGTAGGGTTTTGAGAGCGGCGGGGGGGGGGTACTTTGCACTAAGACTTCCTTAGTGAGATTAGTTTCAGCTGCAAGGTAGAGATGGGCTCTGGAGGGACAAAAGGAACAAGGAATGTCTTCAGATGAAAACCAGAAAAAGGGAAAGCATTTTAGAGGAGTAGGGAAGAGGCTAATATAGTTAAGGGGTTACAGGAAGGAGAATCAAAGCAACAAAGTAGAAATTAAGGCTGTGGTTCAGATTATAGAAGCCCTTACATGCCAGGCTGAGGACTTGACTTTATCCTGAAGCATTTCGAAAAATGCTTCCTCCAGTTTCCTATTCAACTATTCACATGATTTTTTTTTGTCTTCTGAGGATGTTGCCAAATTTGTATTTTTCCCTTCACAGTGGGGGAAAAAAAGAAGGAAACCAGCAAATTTAGATTCTATTCTTGTACATAAAAAATACAAGCTTTGCTAAAGAGTGGACCTTTCTCAGACCATTTATTAAAAAAAAAAAATGTCTCTTTGTTTGATCCAGGCTGTAAATATTAGCAACCTTGATTTAACTTTGGTGATGGCATTCACCCTTTAAAGATGTCAGTCACTAATCCTGAGTCCAAAAGACAGTTTTCATCCTTGTTTTACAACCTATCATGTGATTCACTATAGTTCTCAACGATGTTAATTCAGGAAATAAACTTTCAAGTGGAATTTAAAACTGATATGTTCAGGGGCGCCTGGGTGGCGCAGTCGGTTAAGCGTCCGACTTCAGCCAGGTCACGATCTCGCGGTCCGTGAGTTCGAGCCCCGCGTCAGGCTCTGGACTGATGGCTCGGAGCCTGGAGCCTGTTTCCGATTCTGTGTCTCCCTCTCTCTCTGCCCCTCCCCCGTTCATGCTCTGTCTCTCTCTGTCCCAAAAATAAATAAAAAACGTTAAAAAAAAAAATTAAAAAAAAAAAAAAACTGATATGTTCAAGTTGCATTCTGACCAAGAGTAAGTGTATGAAACCTAAGGAGGACAGAGAGTTTTGTTTTTTTAAAAAATAGCACTTACTTATAAGTATATTATCTTTAATAAGGCATTCAGACATAACATAACTACATTTCAGCACTTGCAAGCAATTTGTTTAGTTCTGGTTGCTATATGTTCTAGAACTGTGTATTTTCAATTTAATTCCTGAAAAGAATTTCAGAGTTTCCTAACAGTCTCTTGAATTTTGCACAAATGAAATGAAATGACTGACGACAGATATCTTCCTCTACATTTAATTAAGATGCAAAGAAAAAAAAAAAAAAGATGCAAAGTCATTTACCAAAGGGAAAAAAATTATTATGGGAAGATAGAGTATAGAAGAAAAATAAAGAAAACCTGTTAACAAGGAAATCATAGATGAAGACTCAGATTAAACTTTCCCGGATGAAAATGATCAAAGACATGTTATAGAAGGAATTATGTAAAATCATCAGCTCCCTGTGCTTTTTCTACTTCCCGTGTACTAATTTGAACTTAAACTCTATTTAGAGAAAAAGCAATTTGCTTCACAAGTAACTTCACTTTATTCTGAAATGAAAACATTTTATATTTATAGATGCACTTTATTCTGAAATAGAAATGTTTTACATATATACAATAAATTTTGTGAGCTCCAACTTCATGCAGAATATAGTGCTTCCTATTTACGTCAGTTCCACTGCATCTTTGAGAAAACATTACCTATTCAGCAATATAGTTCTAAAATATATTCAAATAAGTCACATAGTAGATTAACCGTCCTAAATGCCTCAAATAGATCTGACCTCATGATTTACGATCATTCATATAAGAACTGGGCTGAAGTAGTTTAACTTTGCATTTTTTGATGAAAGAACAGAATAAATGAAATCAGTACAATTATGTAGAAGAAATTACTTCTGGTGCGCCTGGGTGGCTCAGTCGATTGAGCGTCTGAGTCTTGATTTTGGCTCAGGTCATGATCTATGGTTCATGAGATTGAGCCCCACATTGGGCTTTGCGCTGATGGCACAGCGCCTGCGTGGGATTCTCTGTCCCTCTCTCTCTGCTCCTCCCCCATGCGCACACACACTCTCTCTCAAAATAAGTAAACTTTAAAAAAATTTCTAAAAAAAATTAAAAAGAAAACAAATTACTTCCAAGCACTTTTGAATTCTCCACTTTGTAGAAAGGTAAAGAAGTTGATGTGTGTTATAAAGAGGTGTTACCATGTTCCTTCCTTATGTTCTGTGAAGTAGGCATTCTAGTGAAGAAATTGAAGATCAGAAATAAAACTGACCTGCCAAAAGTGGATTAAAGTTATTTCATTGGAAAAACTTTTTTCCCCTGGCTTTAAAAAAATTTTTTTATTTTTGAGGAGAGACAGAGCACAAGTGGGGGAGGGGCAGAGAGAGAGGGAGACACACAACCCTAAGCAGGCTCCAGGCTCTCAGCTGTCAGCACAGAGCCCGATGCAGGGCTCAAACCCACAAACCATGAGATCATGACCTGAGCCCAAGTCAGCCTATTAACTGACTGAGCCACCCAGGCACCCCTCTTTCCTGGATTTTTAAAATAGATACACTCTGTTATCTTTTACTGTTGAATTTTGCCATGGAGAAGGGTGAGGTCAGTCTGATTTTTTTTTTTCTCTCATGATAATGATCTGATATTTCTGCCAAGATAAGTAAATGATTCTTTATAACCTTTTTAAGGTTATGTCTCCAGTTTGATTTTTTTGTGTCACTTTTTTTCCGGGACACATAATGACCCTTTTAATTCAGTTCTTTTTTAAAGATGTCCTTGAACGTCCACTTCCAGGTTTCCCACTGTGTTTATCCAGCCCTCTTCTTCAGGTGCCAGTCAGGTACAGGCACAACTCCTGTTTCAGTTCTCCCTGAAACTTTGTGTTAATAAAGATTGTTAAGTTTCATGAGACTGAGTTGAATCGGGCAAGGTCTCTGCACTCTTGAAATTTATAGATTTTTAAGGGAGGCAGAGAGATAAATCACCCATTTTAGTACAGCAGGATTCTTGTGATAATAGAGATATCCAGTGGGTTCAATAAAATGACAGACATCTCAAATCTATTCCTGGAAAATCTTTTAGGATTTTTTTTTAAAACCTATTGCTAGTCATTATTATTGTTATAGTAAACTTAATTTTCACATCTTCAATGCAGTTTAGATAAAAGAGAAGTAGATTCTAGTCCTGGATCTGCCCCCAAATTCTAAAGTGTTGAATTAATCTATCTAGAAGTGTTTACCCATCTTTCGCATGGAGATAAGATACTTGGTCTGTTCTGATTTGTGGGATTATAGCAAAGTTAAAATGAAGTATTTAAAAATTAAGTAGTACTCTTAAAATATGACTTAATGCTTTCTTATCATTAGATTAATTTTTCTCCCCAGTATTTCTTTACTTATTTTGAGAGAGAGAGAGACAGAGAGCAAGCCAGCATGGGAGGGGGTGGGGGGGGGGAGTGGCAGAAAGTGAGGGAGAGAGAGAATCCCAAGCAGGCTCTACACTAAGAGCATGAGCTTGATATCACAAACTGTAAGATCAAGACCTGAGCCAAAATCTAGAGTTGGATGCTCAACCGACTGAGCCATCCAGGTGCCCCCTTTATTATTTCTGATTCTATTGAATAGGGGACACTGAGTTGGTGTATAGTTTGTGACCTCTGTGGATAATGAATATGAAACTTAGCACAGAACCTGGAGCATTATGAACAATAAATATGAGCTAACAAAATGTACTAAAAGTAGTGTTTTCATGAAATGGCAAAATTATTTACCGTTGAACCTCCCTATAGACTCTGACAATGCAAAGTTCTCTCATTTATACAGTCTGAAGGCTGTATTTTTAGATCAATAAAATTGGAAAAGTAAAATTGGCCTTGTTTCTTCATTATGAGTTATATTTAGGATGAAATCTTTATTATCAGACTTGGAATTGCCTTATATATATGGATTGAAAGCAATCTAGCCCTCTTACTACTAGAAAGTTTAAGAATTTATCATTTCATGTGGACTTTCAAAATTTGAGCTGATTCTTGCAACTTGTATGTGGTGAATATCTCAGAACTGCCCACCTGAACCTCAGTTCAGGTTGACCACACTTGGCATTAGAACCTTAAATTGTGCCCCTTTGCCTGACCCTTGTTGTGGAGCCATAATTATTCCAATTCTTAAGAAATTCAAAATTATTTCTGTCATCTAATAGTATTAGAGATGTAGGCTCATGAAGCTGAGAAAATAAAAGATGTTTCAGTTTGCTTTTGTTTACATTTAGCTCTCCCCTGGGACCTTCAACTTAAATTTGTACTTAGGCAAATCAGAGAAAAAAAAATGTTTAGCACTGCATACCTATTACCTATTTTTGAAACTTAGAGAATGATGAAGTTACAAAATCAAGAGCGAAGTCACAGATACTACCACTAACTTTGATAATAATTGATTACATTAAATATCTGTGACACTGGCTAAATTCCTTGTATACATTATTGACCCAATTGCCTTTTAATAGATGTTTTTATGAGCTTGTATCTAAGATAAAAGGTTTTCTTTTGGAAGGTATCTTCTCTAGGGTATAGACCATCTTCTCATTGTATGTGCACAATAGTGTTTTGGTGAACACCTGTGCAGAGCACTGTATAAGATGCTTTTCAGCAATTAAACTCAACTGAGACAGCCCCTCAGCTGTGTTAACTAACCTTCCCAAGTATCAGACAAGATGTCTGAGATTAAAAGTCACAAAGCATTTATCTCATACTAAAATGAGCAATGTAATATATGCCTTTCCATGTGTGTTGCTTATTTTTTAAATCTGATTTTAAGTTTTAAATGTTTTTTTAAAAATGTATTTTCAATGAAAAAAAAAACAAAATAAAGAAAGAAACTTAGAGTCTATTCATTGCCCAGAAGCTTCAGGGTATTAAATAACTCCTGCACTAACTTTTTGGATGCCAGTCAATTTGTGTGTTGTTTTTAAAATTATAATGATATGAATAGTTTATTGAATGAAGCTTAAATAATAATCAGAGAACAGTGTATATCTCAGTATTTTAACTATTATGGGAATTCTACGTATTCAAGAAAAAATACAGGTGAGACACACCATGCAGAGAGCAATAAATTTTTGAGGAATATAAATCCTTCTGTATATACTTGAATGTCTGTATTTAACAACGGAGCTTATTAAAATAAAGAGGGCAGAATAAAAGTAACATGCCTTCCTGGAAGTGTAGCAACCAGCTTAGTAATGTATATGATCTTAAACCTGAAGGGGTCAAAAAAAGCAGAGGACCATAGAATGTGAAACAAGGATCTTGAACGTTACAGGTGAGTCTATTTCCTGGTGTGTACACATAAGTTAGAGGTCACTTCTGTCTTTCAGGCAAGGGTAGTACATGGATCACTTCAGAGAAGGCCATTAGACTTCAAGGCATAGGTTAGGCAGTTTTATTTCTACGCCTGGTGCTATTTCTGTGGCAGAAGGGAACAGGGGAGAGAGGACAGTTAGAAGAGAGGGTTTGGGGGAGGTAATGTGGTTAAATATATGTTAGAGGGGCAGAACACCTTATATGCTCTGTCTAGTCAAAAGCTTTGTGTAAACCTAAAGTTGCAGTCCTCAGGATTTATGGCTGTTGATGTTGGACTTGATCATGATGTTTCCCCCAAAGAAAGCTTTTGGTTTTTGTTTTCACTAAAATAAAAAATAATTCCACAGCATGTATATGAACAATTTGCATTGTTGAGGGCTGGGTTTCAGCCATGGCTCTTGGATAACTTGAATGTTGTGTCTCTAGTAGCTTCTTGGAACATGTTGCTCATACACTGAGTGGTTGATAGGCAGGTCCATGTTCAGCCTTCACTATCCTCCCACTCATGTCCTGAGTAAGAGGGATACCACACAGGCTAGGTGACAGCAGGTACCCTGTTACTTACTTTTAGACCTGTTTCTTGTTCTCCCTCCTCCAGACTCACCAGGCTGAACCATATAATACAGCACCTTGTGTCAGAGGTCCTATCAGTGAATTTAGTTGTGGTATTTGTATTTAATTTATAGGACTTATTAGAACAGTTTAAGATTTATAGAACAACTGAGCATATAGTACAGAGAGTTTCCTTATACTCCACTGTCACGTCATGGTTTCCCCTATTATTAACATCTTCTATTAGCATGGTACATTTGTTACAATTAATGAATAATATTGATTTGAGAATATTAACCAGAGTCTGTACTTTACTCACATTTCCTTAGTTTTTACCTAATGTCTGTTTTCTGTCCCAGAATTCCATCCATGTTACCATGTTACATTGAGTTATTGAGTCATCATGTCTCCTTGGGCTTTTTTTTGGCTGTGACAGTTTCTCAGACTTTTCTTGTTTTTGGTAACTTTGCTTTGAAGATTACTTATTTATCAGGTATTTTGTAGAATGTCCATCAGTTGGGATTGTCCTGATGTTTATGGATTTCAGGGAATAAGACCATAAAGTACCATTTTCATCACCTTATATCAAGGGTACTTACTGTCTACGTGATTTATGACTGGTGATGTTGACCTTCATCACCTGGCTGTAATACTGCTTGTTTGCATTCTCCGTATTTGTGATATTTTGATAATGTTTTGGGTACTTCAGGAGACATTCAACTAACTCCATTAAAGGTGTCTAAAGGGAGTCTGCTGCATTGAAAATGAAACTTTACTAGGCTGTTATGAGTAAGAGGGGAGGGACTCTTCCAGGAAGAGTTAGCAAGAATTTTATTTGAATAGCCAGGTTCAGGTAATGAATAATTATTAATAGTGAAGAAATAATTTCAAAGGTCAAGCATAGGGAATGGTATATAACACTGATTTCTTATTTAGAATCATTTAAGAGCTCTATTTATTATAAATACAGAATCAAGAGTGCCAATTACGGAGCAGACCACACACGTTTTCTGTTTATTTTTTGAATATTTTTAATGTTATATTGTTCCAATCCTCTTATAAAGATCTCATCTCAAAACAAATCTCAGAGCAATGATAAGAGAAAGATTATCTGGAATACAGTCATTTAAGAACTGATTTTCTTCTATTCTTCCAACTTTATCATCATTAGACAAATTGGCATCTATTCCTTCAGTTTTATGGATGTTGAGAGTCAAACATGCAACATATGTTTTAATTTACCAAATAAGATTCCTTTTTACTTTTTGGTACCAGAATGTTTTTGAGTTGAACATTTAGCATCCTCTGGCTAGTATGTTAATTATGCATTATTCATAGTGAAAGGTTCAAATTTGTTATGCTGCAACTGTTCAGTCCTTGACAAATGACTCTGATAGGTCACACCCATTTTTAAGTAAATAAAGAACAGCAGAGCTGAATTTCTTCTAA
The DNA here is from genome assembly GCF_023721935.1 of Panthera uncia. Lineage (NCBI taxonomy): Eukaryota > Metazoa > Chordata > Mammalia > Carnivora > Felidae > Panthera > Panthera uncia. The sequence continues at coordinate 89,310,432 of NC_064811.1, read as the reverse complement.
AAAATGTGTAGTACTGGGAGCTTCTTTGGCAAGTTACCATTTGCCCTTTACTTAAGTCTAGTGCTTTCCAACAAAGCTAATAATATTTTTAGGGAGAGGGTCCTCCTGGGGCTTCCTTCGTAGCTTCCACTCCCATTACTCCTTTGGCTTACTCTACTCGCTGCATTTAATAAAGTTTACAGTAACTTCTATCTCATCCTTATAAAATACACTGGATATGTTTTCAGGGTAAAACGACTCTTATATGCTATCATTTATTCTCTTAACAAATATTTATTGAGCATTTTTATGTGCAAGGCAGTGTTCTTATTGTTAGCAGTGCAAAGATGAACATACTCACTTGGAGCATGCACAACAATGACTCAGTAAGTTGGTTCTGCTGAAATGTCTAATACCCAAAGGGAACAGAAGGAGATAAGGTTGGAAAAGTGGTAGATATTGCAGAGGTTCCTGGATGCTAGACTTAAGGGGTTTTTTTTGTTTATTTTATTTTTGCATTCTATTCCTTGATGGTTTTTTGTGCAGTGGAAATACATAATCAGAGATGTCTTCAAGGAAGATTAATTTAAGAGCCATATATTTATTGTGTTGGAGAGGGGAAAGAAGCTAGAAGTTGACTTGGAATCTTACAATTGCCCAGGTGGATGGAATTGAAGATCTAAATTGAGGCGAAGTAAGTAGAACCAGAAGAAAGCATTGTTGCAAGATATATTGCAGAATAGACAAGGGAGAAAGAGAGTTGTTAAAGTGTGCATTACAACAGAAATGAGATCTGAGGGCTGTACCTGAGGAGAAGTAAGCTCTGTTTCAAAAATTTATACTTGAGGAGTTTGAAGGTTTTCTAGGTAGACATATAAAACAACCAGAAATGCAGGCTTACATCTGTATAGGGCCCAGGGCTAGGTCAAGTAGAGGTGATGGAGCCCGGAATGCAGAGGATGAGAGTGTAAATAGAGGAGACCATGGGACAGGGACCAGCACATGGAGAACAGGCATACTGATATCAAAGAGGATGGAGAAGCAGTGGTCAGAGAGGAGTGGAGTGAGAAACAGGATAATTTGGGGTCACAAAAGCCAAAAGAGAAGTACAACAATACTACTGTGAAAGTCTAAGAATGGAGACTGAAAAAAGAAAAAGGTTATTGAGTTTGGAAAGTTATTGGTGAATTTTGAGAGAGGTCTTTTAAAACTATAGGGATGAAAAATCAACATGCAAGAAAAAGTAAGGCACATTTGAAAATATTACTGTGATTACTATTTGAGAAAACAGAGGAGCACTAAATAGTATGTCCCAGAAAACAAAAGAAAACAAACTGAAATGACACAATCTGAAAACCAACCAGGTATGTCTCAGGTGTGAAAACTGCTGATTTCTACAAAGTAAGCTATTGGTATTGCATTATGAATGAATCATGCTGGGCCTATAGATCGTAATGGAATACAGGCTTGGATATAAGACATAAATGTGGTTCTTGGTATAAGCATTGCTTGTATAACAACATACCAGAATAAATTCTCAAGGAATTCAGTTTAATGTAAAAAGTGGTTTCGGATCCCCTGTAGTGTTTGTTATAGAGATTGTGTGATGTGAAAATAAACATGCTTCAACCATCTGGGTGACCAGGCATTATCAGATCTTGAAAATTTGCAGTGGAAAATGTGCATGTTTTTCTTCTTTATATTGCTGATTTTTTTTTTTTTTTTGAGAAGTAACTTATAAGCAGTTTCCTTTATTACAGTTTTGGTTTTTAAATTTCAACTTTGCAAGAATAGTATTAATACTGTGGCCTTAATTAGGAAAAAACATGGGTATAATTGATTTATTTTTCTTTTCTTTCTTCCTTTCTCTCTCTTTCTTTCTTTCTTTTCTCTTCTTTCTTTCTTTTCTTTCTTTCTTTCTCTTTCTTTCTTTCTTTCTTTCTTTCTTTCTTTCTTTCTTTCTTTCCTTCCTTCCTTCTACAAACATTAGTTAATGAAGTCCTTTCCAAACTCTGCATCAGGCAGCAAGAAATCAAAGGTGAATAAATAAGATGTATCCCTTGCCCTTAAGGAACTTTCAATCCTGTAGTGGGGACAGATGAAACAAATTAATGCAGTAATCCAGTGTAGCCTCTAAGACAAGTGTACATGATTTCAAAAGGATGCAAAACAAAGGAGATTTTTTCTACTTGTGGGTAGGATCATCAGGAAAAAGGTTTAAAAAGTTTGTGATAGGGCACCTGGGTGGCTCAGTCAGTTAAGCGACCTACTTCAGCTCAGGTCACAATCTCACAGTTCGTGAGTTCGAGCCTCGCGTCAGGCTCTGTGCTGACAGCTCAGAGGCTGGAGCCTGCTTCAGATTCTGTGTCTCCCTCTCTCTCTGCCCCTCCCCTGCTCATGCTCTGCCTCTCTCTGTCTCAAAAATAAATAAAAACATTAAAAACAATTAAACATTAGAAAGTTTGTGACACTTATGATGAGGCTTGAACTATGAGCAGGTGTATTGTTCTCTCTTAAAAGAAGGTACATGTAGTCATTTTTCTTTAATTTAAATTGTTTTTAAGTTGCTTAGTTTAAAATAATAGATGATAGGAAAGATGGAAGGGAAACTTCCATGAAAAACTAGGGAGATGAAAGTTACTCTTTTTTTTATCCCCTTATTTGATATCTTTATGAAAGGTTATTACATAAAGCTGTTTACTCTGCAGAAAAGCACTGCATATAAGTATTTTATTTTAGTATCAAAACTATTGGTGTTGCTGTATTTTTGTCATACTGAATACATAGTTGAAGAAATGGAGCAATATGGAATTTATAGAATGATACAAATTGTTATCTTTCCCTATAGAAGTTGTTTTTAGACTTTATTAATTAGACGTCCTGTTTTAGCTTGTCAATAATATTTTTTTTTTACTTTTAGAAGCAATAATTAAAGAAACTATACCAGCAAATCAAATAGATGACTATTATGGAGTTAACAATATCAAAAGCTCTGAGACTGGACTTCTTAGGCAAATACTTGGTTTTGTTTCTCAAAACGTCCTAAAATAGATGAATGCTTCTTTGTTTGGAAGTCCTATTAAATTTTCATTACAATATCAGATTTTAAAAACTGCTTGTTTCCTTTGGAAAGTTTTATTTTAGAAATTGCTGTGTTAGACTTGTATTATATACCACAGTTTTCATAAATTTCCTTCTCTTGTCATATTGTATTTTCCATCCAATAATTTTTTATGAGAGATTCTTTTTTTAGAGAAAAAATTATTTTGTTGAAAATATCAATCCTGAAAACATGGTACAGTGAGACTGGATTCATTCCTAAAGCTTACTGAATATTATAACAGTAAGAAATGAAAACAAATGGAATTAATTTTCTATCTTTCAAATATAAAGACATTTACTCATATATATTTTTTTCTTAATAGATGATCCAGAACATATTTATCTGATACGAGGTAAAAACTCTAGTGGATGATAGAGAATTGAAAGCCAAGTCTTGATGGTATAGTAGATTGGACGGACCTTGTGCATTTTTCCTATTATACATCACACGTGTATTTATCAATTCACATGTATGAGGCAGAGGAGAGGCAAAATCAATTAAGATGGTGTTTTTGGAAAAAATATGGAACATACCTGAACTGGTATTGAGTTCTTCCAGCTCTACCACTTACCAGTAGTGTGACCTTGGGCAAATTACTTAATCTCTTTGAAGCTTGTTCTTACCTGTTCAGTGTGAATATTACTACTCTGCTCAGAGCTTTTTGAGGATCAAATGAGGTGAAGATATGCTTCTAGCACAATGAACGGCCTATAGTTAGAGCTCAGTAATTTAAGGGATTTGATTGCAATAATTGAAGTGAAAAATGAAAGCTGAAGGCACTGAGGATGAGAAAGAAGGGATATATTTAATAAATATTCATAAAAGGTGCCTGGGTGGCTTGGTGGGTTAAGTGTCCAACTCTTGATTTCAGCTCAGGTCGTGATCTCAGGGTAGTGAGATTGTGTCCTCCATTGAGGTCGTGATCATCTCACAGTTCAGGGGATCAAGCCCTCCATTGGTCTCTGAGCTGAGAATGGAGGCTGCTTAAGATTCTTCCCCTACCTTTCCCTCTGCCTCTCCCTCTGCCTCTCCCCTGCTTGCATGTGCATCCGTGCTCTCTCTCTGTCTCTCTCTAAAAAAAAGAAATATTCATAAAACTTAAGAGATAAAATTTAGTGGTCATGCAATTATGAAAGAATAGTAATAAATAGCAGGCAGGTGAATCTGAGATGGCTAAAGAACATAAAATGTAGAAATCCCACATGATACTCATTGGAACTCTGTGTTTAACATCTTTCAATAGTTACAGAAGAAAATAGATGCTCAACTTATTAAAAAAAAAAAGAAAATGGCTGCTCCTCTCTGGTTTTAAGGTTAATTTTAATGACTAACATATTTGAAGTTAAATCTTAAAAATGAGACATACTTAAGTGAGAAAAATAGAAGAGTTCTGGGGAAAGAACTGGTCAGTTTTTGTGGTGAAACATATTTGTGTAAGGATATCACAGACTTATGGAATCTTAGAGATGATTTATCCCTTCTTGTATATAAACTTTTTTTAACTTGTATTTTAACTCTTTTTTTTCCATTAGGATGCACTATCCCAGGTAAATGTATTACTGTACTTATATTTATCATATGTAAAAAATCTATAATTAGTTTAGTATAGTGGTTAGGAGCTAAGCTTCTGGAACCAGACTACCTGGGTTTATTTCCCAGCTCTATTACTTACTAAGTGGTTAAGAAGTTACTTAACTTCCTTATGCCTCAGTTTTCTTAGCTGTAAAATGGGGATAACAATAGTATCTATCACATAAATTCAGGTGAGGGTCACATGAGTAATATTTGTAGTAGAACAGTGCCTGGGAGAGTGGCTTGGGCTGTATATGAGTGTGGTGGTGGTGATGATAATGATAACAGATTTTGAGATCATGACATGCGAACAGAAGCTGGCACAGTCCCGTTTCCTTGAGTTAAGCAAGCACTCATCTGCTGAGTGTAAACAGCTCTATACTGACTGGGAAGAAAGCCATTTGACTCACTTCTCATTTCTGCCCCATTGGTGATCTGGGTTTAAATTCCATGTCATTGACTGCTATTCCACACTGCCCTTATTGTCTTAGTTATTTCAGTAGATGTGATCAAGTTCTCAAAACTGCTAGCTTTCACTCACATCAATGACTGGAGATGTAAAACAAGACTTTTTCAAGAGGATTGGAAGCATGTAACATAAAAATTAGTGTGTCAGCTCCAAAATGCAGAAAATTCTACCCTAAATAAATAAAAGTATTTTTTTCTTCTTATTTTTTTGCAATGGGAAGACATCGACTTTTTCCAGCTACTTCCCCCTAAAAGACAGACTTAACTCCCTTTACTATGTGCACTTTTTAGGTCTCTGAACTTAAATTTTTTATGGCTTTTATCATCTTGTTTTATACCTCCCTATATGTACTGGAAACTTCCCGTGGATAAGGGCAATGTGTTATTTTTCAGCTTTCCATCCCCAGTGCTTAGCATACTATCTAGCCCAGAAAGTGCCAACATTTTTGGTGTTGTTGAACAAATGAATTTATGACTCATTGCAAAAGATTGTCCAAATAATTATAAAGGAAGTTTCCAGTTATAGTAAACTCTATCTTATACAGTTTAAGTGGTTTAATGGTGAATAATGGAGAATATTCTTCAATAGAACAATGAGAGCATTCAATTGAGTAGCAGGGGAATCTGTCTGGACACCAAGAACAAATGAAAACAAATGAAAATCTTAAGTAGAAGAAAATCCACCTAAAAAAATATGAGGCTTTGCTTTAGTTCCACCAGAGTCTCGGGATTATTAAGAAACTATATTTCAGAATGATCTGTCTTAACACCATACTTTCATTCACTTCCTGAAAATACACACACACACACACACACACACACACACACACACACACACACCTGGATCATGAATCTGTTTCCAGGAGCATAGGCAGAAATTATAAGATCCCTCTGACCGTGAGGCTCTGTAAGCTTGCCAGTGAAAACATACATGTTTTTCTTCTTGTCTTTTGCATCTGGTATACCATGTAGTAAGCAGAAACAAAAATCAGGTTTCAAAAGCTCTGTAGGCTGCTCTTGCCCCATTGCTCACATTGAAAACCATCCCAACGGTTTTCAGCTGCTCAGCACACCAGGAAGGTGTTCAGGATTTGTGACAAGGGCGGGTAGGAAGAACACCCCCAGAGTTTCAGCATGAACTGACATGTGCTAGGTTGCGGGCAGTCTACAGTGTTGCTGCTTCCATCACAACAGTCCACGCTATACTCCTGCCTTCTAGTTTTTTCCCCTGTGCATTTCAACATTTCACTTAGAAATACCTCTCCCACATGTGATTAGCCCTATTTGCACGTTTTAATGGGCCTATGGCAAATGGTGTCTCCCCCCACTCAGAATCTACTTAAATCTTGATCCATTGTGTTTCGACAAGTGTATATTTAATCTCATGCTAGAAAGCTGTGAAAAGCAGCTTTACAATAGATACATGTTAAAAATGTGCTTTATTTGTTAGTTTTTTATTTTTTGAGAAAAGCCTGCATGACAGTTCTGATGATACAAATGCTTTATGTCTTTTATTTGGCTAAAAAATGCAGATTTGAGAGTGTCTGGCAATATATGATAAATAGCTAACCTCAAAAATTACATAAAGTATGCTAAAATATCCCAAACCAGCATGACTGATTTAATTACACCATGATAATGTTCTAAAGGAGCATTATAAAATATCAGAGGCTACTTTTAAATAATACCGAGATCCTTGATTCTTGTTTAAAAAATGAAGCAAAACAAAAACTTCCACATCATTCCAAGAAACAAGTTATGGATAATATTATCCCAGGGTTTCTTTGAGTTCTGGTGAGTATAGGAAAATTTGCAGAAAGTTAGTTGAACAGAGAAACTCAAACATGGCGCGAAGCTTCTTAAGACACAAACAAGTCAAGAAGCTCTCTGGACAGACCCGGGTAATGGTGATGTTCCAGGATCAGTCAAGAAAAGACAAGAAAACACCCCCACGGCTATTTACTATGCATATACCATGGCCATCCTCTCTCCCTCCCCAGAATTACTCTCTGTGGGTGATGGCCAAAGATTTGGATATATAGCTACCAAACTACTCTAAATGTGAACTGAGTCACCCAAAGCACTGTGAATGGGGAGACTACCCTTGTCAGGGTTATAAATGACTTCCTTACATTGCAGATTTCGCTTTCTCCCGAAGTCTTATCCTTCAGCACTTGATCTCAGGGCAGCTTTCAACACCATTGATTATGATATAGTTTGAAATGCTTGAGGGAGTTTGCCTTTTTGTCTGTTTCCGTTTTAAAATGGTTTCATTCTTACCCTTCAAACAGTTGACATCACCTATCAATGACTGCCCATTGTTCTGGGATGAAGTGCCTGGGGCTGGTCTTCAACAGGGTTCTAATATGGGCCTATGGCTATTTAAAATCCTCAAGCTGTCCTCAGACCTAGACTGCTAGATGCAATTGTGGCTGTCAATGTTAGCTGGGCCCTTTCAAGATTATGCTGCTTCTTTTTGTTCCTTGGTGGGAAGTAGGGGAAGAGGCAAGCGGTGGGAAGCTAGATTTGTTTTTAATGGAATTATGTAAATATAGATTTGGAAAGAAATTCCACAAGCTGATAGTTTATCCCATGCTCCCTAGAGCAATGGCCTGGCCTTGTGCAGGTGGGCACGTGCGCGCGCGCGCACGCGCGCACACACACACACACACACACACACACACCAACTTGGCAATGGTTTGACTTAGGATTTTTTGACTTTGCAATGGTGGGAAAGTGATCAGTAGAAACGTACTTCAAATTTTGAATTTGGATCTTTCCCTAGGGCTGTCAGTATGTGGTATGACACTGTTGTGATACTGAGCAGGGGCAGCGAGCCACAACTCCCAGTCAGCCAAAGGATGACTAGGGTCAACAACTGATTCACATGCAACCATTCTGTACCCATGTAACCATTCTATTTTTCACTTTCAGTAAAGTATTCAAAATTTGCATGAGATATTTAATGCTTTATTATAAAATAGGCTTTGTGTTAGATGATTTTGCCCAACTATAGGCTCATGTAAGTGCTCTGAGTACATTTAGGGTAGGCTAGGCTAAACTAGGATGCTCTTGGGCAGGTTAGGCGCATTAAAGTCATTTCTAACTTATTGATATCTTCTTTTTTGTTGTTATTTAATTTAATTTTATGATTTTTTTTCAATATATGAAGTTTATTGTCAAATTGGTTTACATAACTTATTGATATCTTCAATTTATGTTGGATTTATCGGGACATAACCCCATTGTAAGTTGAGGAAGATCTGTATATCAATTTCCCAGTCTTCTCTACTGCATTCCTGTTATAAAAATTTATTGTTTAAAAATTTTTCTTTATATGGCTTTAATGCTTCCTAATTTGATTTTCCATTATCATTTAGCTCATGTTCACGAATCAGACTGTTAACTTACTGTGTGGCAATGTACCAGGTGTTTACCTGATGGTTTACCTTCTCCTCTTCTCTTCTCTTCTCTTCTTCTTTCCTTTCTTTTTTCTTCTCTCCTCTCCTCTCCTCTCCTCCCCTCCCCTCCCCTCCCCTCCCCTCCCCTCCCTTCCCTTCCCTCCCTTCCCTTTCCTTTCCTTTCCTTTCCTTTCCTTTCCTTTCCTTTCCTTTCCTGTTTTTGATGATTTACTGTACACACCACAATAGAGATTATCATTGGGGACCCTTTGCTCTACTTATTAGCATAACACGTATTCTTATTAGTAAAAAGCGAAAGATTTATACGATCTGAAGATTTATATGATCTGAAGAGTATAGACACGTTTTCTTATTAGGAATGATACACAAAATTTTGTCATTTTCTCAATTAGGAGTCTACAGAACACCAGGGTGAGGCATGTAATAAGCACTCACAAAACGTTAAATTGATTAATAAGTTAATAACTTTAGTGAGTCAAGAGAGCAAGTTCTTAAAGAGGGAATTATCATTTTACTGTGAAGTACAAGACAGGTATTGCCTACATAGTTTAAAACGCCTGAAAAATTGTAACCATGTGTCCTTCCATCTAGAAAATTCTAGTGAATGCTTAGAATGTAGATATATTTATTGTGAATGTCTAAACCTTTAAATTTTATGTTACCAGAACTCCCAGGAAGCATGTGATGTTTTGGCATTTATATGGGCTTTCAAGTGAGCATATAAGATCATGCAGATTGTTCATTTGACTGAGTCTAAAACAATTATGTGGAGAGTAAAATATACACAGAAAATGAAATACATATTAAAATTCTCAATCCATTTTCATTACATATTGTCTTAATTATTTTTCCTTTGGGGCTGTATTTTTTCAATATTAATGGAAGTCTTTGAGAGAAAGTGTGAAAGTGTCTGCTCTCCCACACTTTATGGTGAGATCTAATATGTGAAAAGTGAGGTTTTAATATAATACACTTAAATCTTTTGTCTCTCTTGTCATTTTATCCTTTTCAGATTACATAATACCAATTCTTATGACTGATTCCTCCATCAAATATGATTCTGTTCATGTCTTGAGTTTAGTCCCAAATTTATGGAATAACTTAAAATTTCTTCTTTTTCTGTTAGTATGTACACCTCATTCTAAAATGTTTCCCATTTTAAAGTATATGTAGACTACTAATCTCATAATTAAGTATTTTGTTATAATAGGATAGAAAGCCCTATAAATTACTTGAAAACTAAATTTTAAAGAACAAAAGAGAGACCAATAATGATATTCTGTCCTGCTTATTGAGACTACCACCATCAATGTTAGCAATCCAGTAAATGTTGGTGTTTTCTGGATTTTGGCTTGATATCTGACTATTGTATTCCCATCATAAAACTGTGAGATGATGTTGCTATCTGAGGAATGTTGCTTTTAGCAGGCCTGACTGTATCTGTGATTGAGAAACTCAATCACCTATTTAAAAAAAAATTTTTAATGTTTATTTATTTTTGAGAGAGACAGAGACAGAATGCGAGTGGGTTGGGACAGAGAGAGAGGGAGACACAGAATCTGAAACAGGCTCCAGGCTCTGAGCTGTCAGCACAGAGCCTGACATGGGGCTCGAACTCACAAGCTGCGAGATCATGACCTGAGCTGAAGTCGGACACTCAACCGACTGAGCCACCCAGGCACCCCTCAATCACCTATTTTAGAAAAATTGCATTTTCTTTGTCTTTTTGCTTTTTTTGCTAGGGATACATAAAAGAAAAACTCTCTTTTATTATTTTGTCTTCGGGGACCTATTTTAGTAGGTAGGAATTGGGGTCACCAGTTTTTTAAAGTCATATATATACTCTTTGCAGCCTTATTAAGAAAACAACTTTGTGCTAGTAAAGCCTGATGCTACTAGGCCAAAGTAATATCAATGACACTCCAGTAACTTTGTAAAATTTGCTAAAACAAGCTCAGTGTTCTTAAAAATGAAGGTTTTATGATTTTCTTGAACTCTCAGGCTCCAAATGATGTTATTATTATAGCATGAATCATTTAATCGTATTCTCATAATTAATCATACACAGAACTCCCTTTGGATCTTATGTTAATTTTATTACTTAAACTATGTCATGTCATCAGGAATCCATCTGTCTTTGAATTAGATTTGTATGCAGTTTACGTAGCTTGAGAGAACACTTTGGATTTTACACATTAGCTAACTCTGTTTAACATTTTTGTATTATTTGGCACATCTATGTTGTACCCTTTGTTTTCTATGACAGCAGTAGGAAATTTTCAAAATAGTTGCTTATTTCATCTAAAGCAAGCCAGTAATACTATGCGTTTGGGGTTTTCATAGGGGTGGGGTGTAGAATCCGTCTTATTCTCTGGAGCCACTTTGATTAATTTTTCAAAGACTTCAAACAGTTACATAAATATTGACTGTTCACCCAGCCTAGATAATCTACATCTTAACTTTTCTGTGAGTTGAATGATTAGGGTGTGAGCAAAAGGACATTGTTTTGGTTTTTCTTTTTGTATATTAAACTACTATTTTTACTTGTAGCTCTTATGTCATGGAAATGACACTGAAAAGTTAGTAGAATCCAAGGGTGAACAGCAAAATAGTAGGAGCTTAAAGATACATGATCTATGAAAAGATATTTTTAAAAATTGAGTTTTGCCACCCTTGACAGAAAGGACCAGAAAAGATATGATAGCATCTTAAAGTATATGTTAATGGTAGGATGAGTACAGTAACATTGGTTATCACTAGGCTACAAAAATAGATAAGGCTGCAATATTCCAAAGGATATATTTTGCTGTGGTTCAGAGCTAAACCTTAAATATACAGCAGTCAATAATGAAATGCTATAATATAAAGCCATAATTCCAGGTGACACTTATTAAAGATCTTCTGCAATTGCATTTTCTTTTTGAATAGACGTATAGTAGGTAGAGGAGCCAGCTCAAAGGATGAAAATGGGTTTTGTCCTTGTGGAATCTCTGCTCTAATAGATCTCAGTGTTCTCATGATGCACATGATGGTGGTTATTTCTAGAATAATTTCCATACCCTAGAAGAATTTTAATAGAAGATTAGTAGCAGAAATTATGCTCAGAAGTTAAAAAGTATTTAAGGTGTTTGTTTATTCTGAAATAGAAGGCTTAAAATGTCTTGATTTATCTCCTTCCTACACGACTATACCCCTTCCTTCCTACACGACTATACCCCTTCTGCCATTCACCTAAAGCACACACACACACACACACACACACACACACACACACACAGAGTTTATCAGAGGTTCTCTGAGATAGACCAGATTGTGTGTATAATAGTATAATGGTCCCATCTGGAAACGTGGTGAATAGTGGTAAATCTGTCCACAGAGAAAAGCTCCAAGCTGATAAAACTGGATTGCAGGTACCAGTCCAGAATACAGTGGAGGAATGGAATAAACCATTAAATCCTACACGGTGTTGGAGAGTCAGGGCAGCTCATGTTGGGGGTTGGAATGGGATGGTGCTGAGCAGTATAAAGTTTTATGTGGGCCCCCTATAGAGTTATGTAACTGATTTAGCACATCTGGGCAAGGAATAGCTTGGCAACTATCACACCGATTGCAACATCTATTATTGGGAAATAAGACATCTTGGTGAGGTTGGGGGTCTGTAGTGGTCATGGTGCTTGTCATTTCAGAGTAATCAAAAGGTTTTAAAAAGAAGACAGAAACCTTGCAGAGGGTTTTGCAAGCTGAGAATGTGGGTGGGTCTGTATTATAGACTTCAGGAAGGACAGAAACAGTGAAATCACTATCAGCCACCAGATTTGAGAGACTCGTATTGATCCTATAATTGCAGGAAAAGCAAAGTTCCAAAATATGGGATCCTTGTAAAATGAGTGGGTTATGCTTCACACTGGAAACAAAACTTCAGTGATACTAATAACCCCAAGTACCAATTTTGAAAATAACAAAGAACTCTCATTGTTTCACTCTCTTTCAAAACTCACCCATATAAAAGACATAAACTGAGTTTATGAAAGAAAAGATATAACTAGTAAATGCAAACTGTTCACCCTAATTTGTAAAGAAAGAAATGTGAGTGGTAATTGAGGTAAAATCTTTCATCTGTTAACTTAGAAGTTTAAAAATTAATGAGATTTTTTAGTGCCGCTGTAGATGTGGAGATTGGAACTATCACGTTTCTGGTCAACTTCTCCAAAAAAAATCCTTGACTCCTTTAGCTTATGAGTCATATTTTTGAGGCTCTATCCCAAGGAAATAGCCCCTAATAAGAAAAAAAAAATAAAACAAAACACCCTATTTTTGTTTGTTTGGGCTACTGTAACAAAATACTATAGACTTGGATAGCCTATAAAGAACAGAAATTTATTTTTCAGTTCAAGAGACTACAAGTCCAAGGTCATGGTACCAGTATGGTCAAGTTTGGGTAAAGGCCCTCTTCTGGATTGCAGACTGCTGACTTCTCACTGTGTCTTCATGTGGTGGAAGGGGCAAAGTGTTTCTCTGGATCTTCCTCTATAAAGGCACTCATCTCGGGGTGCCTGGGTGGCTTAGTTAGTTAAATGTCTGACTCTTGGTTTTGGCTCAGGTCAGGATCTCCTGGTTTCGTGGGTTCAAGCCCTGCAGGGGTCTCTGCATTGGCAGTGATTCTTTCTCTCTCCCTCTCTCTGCCCCTCCACGACTCATGCTGTTTCTGTCTCTCTATAAAATAAATAAACTTAAAAAAAAATGAAGGCACTAATCTCATTCATGAAGACTCCTCCCTCATGACCTAATAATCACTTCCCAAAGGCCCCACCTCCTAATACTGTCACCTTGTGGGTTAGGACTCCAACAGAAGAATTTAGGGGGATACAAACATTCAGACCATAACAAACTGTATGTACAAAGATGTTCATCATGATATTGTTAACAGTAGTGAAAATGTGTGGGCAACCAAACTACTCAACAGTATCGAGGATTATGTAATTTACTCTAAAATGAAATATCTACTTAACCAAATATGATTAAAGATAATGATTATGATGACTGATACAATATGGAAAATGCTTTTTTATGTGAGATTAAGTTAAAAAAGATTTAAAAAATCTTATGTATGTAAAATAAGCATATCAAATATATGGACATGAAAAGACACCAAAGTCAAATAATAGTTGTGTTAGGAAACTGAAAGTTTTAAAAAATTTTCCTTATTTTCTAAATTTATTGCTATGTGATTATCTTGCTCTTATTTTTTTTAAATTGCATCTTTTAAAACTTATCTAACGTAAGTAGCATTATGCCTACCTTATAAATGAATAAACAAATAATTAAAAGCCAGCAGCTTTGACACATTGAGACCATTCCAGTTCCCTTTTTCTCCCCCCAGAAAAGAAAATAAAACCATAGATAGGTATGATTATTTTGTTTACGAAGAGCCTAGGAAGTGTGCTTGTTTTGGTTTTCACAGTGCCGTGATCCATCCTTCCTTCCTTTCTTCTGTCCTCCCTCCTACCCTCCTTTCTTACTTCCCTCCCACCCTCCCTCCCTTTCAGTCTGGCTGTCAAACATGATAAATCTGTTGCATGTGCACCAGGCCCTTAGACTAAATATTCTACTTACCCGTTACTAGTGTTTTTTCATTGCATTTATCTTTTCATCCAAATATAATGATCCAAATGTTGTGTTGAGTTTGGGGAGCCTTTAATATGTCATTAGGAAGACCTTGATAAAAGAAAAGGGCAGGTGTCCCACCTGTGAAAAAGCAATAATAGAGGGGATTAGTTTCCCAAGTCCAGCATGGGGCTTACTGCACTGGCCAGCTTCCAAGCTACTGAAGACATGCACAGCTGGCCTTGGAGGAGCCACCGAAAGCAACGGCACGTGCCCTGGGAGACTTCTGGGCATTTCGTAGAATAGGACCTAAACTTAGAAAGCAAGTTTTTGGTTTTGGATTATTGCTGGAATCTTTGACATTCCTTTGGTGCATCAGTCTACAGAATATACAGCCTTGTTTGCCTGATGAAGACACCATCCCAGTATCTTTGATTTTGTTTGAGATCTGACTCTCCTTTCAATTTCCTAAGACATACTTTGTGTTATATTAGGTCGGGAAAATTTTTGCCTCACTAATCCATTTTCTTCCATGTTTTCCTCCTATTCCATTTGCTTCTTTCCCTCTTTAAATTATTACCATAATCTTGGCCTCAAAAAATCAGCATAAGCCAAAGTCAGTCTCATGAGGGAGATATTACTTTCATGTGTGGCCTAAACATAGCACATAAACTACTCCCTGGAAAAGAAAACAAAAATTGTTCAACAGGAGATGGAGTATATATTCTTCTGTAAAGAGATTTTTCCACTGTGCTTCCTGATATCCTAAATGGTTCCCAACCTGATGAAACAAAATTTGGATTCCCATCTGGCACCAAAGCATTACAAAAAATTCTGTGACTTCAGTTTTGCTGTGATGATAAAACATTTTCAGGACTTTCCCCCCTAAAGTCAGACTTACACTCTGTTTAGATGATGAGGCTGCCCATTAAAGCAGGAAAGGGGCCGGTAGGGGACAGTGGAGTCTCTCAGGAATTGTACACGTTCAAAAAGTATGGACATTTGAAGAACACAGTTTCTAAAGATGATTTCTATAGTGTGTCAGATGAAAGAGGTTTTTAAAGAATCTTTTATACTTTTATACTCGTAGGGTGATCTCTTATAAACCTTATTATATTTCCTGGAAAGTTGCAGGAGTAAGATAAAAAGCACAACTAACTCAAAAAAGTTGTCTCTTGGGATTTTTACTTCTCTTTTGCTATCTCGCTATGTGACAGCCAAAGAAAATTTAAAGGCCACAGGTGCCTATAGGAAAATCTGTATAAGAAATCACAAACACTGTTTCAGAATGAGACTAATTTTATCTGTAAATATACTACCAAAGTGACCTGATGAAATTTGATTTTTATGCCTCTTGCATTCACAGATGTACCAAACATCTATTAATATGTCATCATTCTCTGAGGCACTAGGGCTCAAAGATGAATTAGAGTGATTCCCTGTCCTCAAGTACTTGAGAATAGTAAATGGCGCCTGACTTGTACAGGGATAATTGCGATACAACACGATCAGTGCTATAATGATGATGGAAGTGGGTAAGGTGGCATTCAAAATACTGACCAAATAGTATAGCATGTGCACCAACAAATCAGAATAAGTACTGGCCTCCGTACTGGAATGGAGTTAGGTAGATCTCCTATGGGGCCAGGTCTTTCCTCCTTTAGTACCCATGTTGTGTAGAGTTCTAGAGGGCTTTAAGGAAGGGGTTGGGGTGGTAGGCTATTAAAAGGGGAGGCAATTGGCCAGGAGGTACCTTCAAAACTGGCTAACTAACAACCAGTGCGGTAGTGCTGATGTGTACCAGCTACGAATCAGCTCTGGATATGGAGTATTACAATTCATTTAAAAATGAATGTCCAGATATTTCCATCACTGTTAATCTAGATTGCTGTCTATTTTAAATTCATTGAGTACATTTCTGCAGCTGTCACTAAGCTTTGCTTCAAATGATGTATGCATCACCCTAGGGCAGGTGGGACATGTAAAGACTTTGATGGGACTCTGCTCAGCTTGAAGTTCTGGATTTAAATGACTGATAGCATGTGTGGGTTCACCAAAGATATTACTATTACAAAAGAGTAGTTATGTACCACCTTTAATCTGACCATATTGCATTTCATCATTGGTTGGTGCAGTGAAATGAAAAACCTTGCCATACAGTGAATACTTTAATCTAGCGGCATGAAGAAGGCCTTGTCAGTCTTGGCTCAAAAATCTGGGCTTAATGACCAAACTGGAGATAGTTTTTAAATACAAATAAAGACTATTCAGCAGCTATCTTTGTATGATTTCTTCTAAGTCAATATTAGATATTTTTGGTTATTTCATCCAATAGAATAGAAGTAAGGAATAAAATTGGGATGAAATTTATTCTTTAAACATATACATATGCATCTATAAAGCACAGAAAAGGTATTTACCAGCCATTTGGCTTTTTTTTTTTTACTCCATCAATATTTTATAGCACAACGAATACAACAAAATGTTTCTGTCAAGTAGCTGTAGGAGACATTTTTCTACATTCTTCTGTAATTTAGAACGTACCTGGTTAGATTATAATTGACACAACTGAACAAAGACTGGCTATTGATTTATTACAGCTTGTGATGTAACTGAATGGAAGTGTTCCTACTTCTGAACATTTCTTCGTGCGGGAGGCAGAGTGTGTAGCAAGATCAAACAACTGTGCTTCATGATTGTGTGTACTCAGGCAGGATGGTTAGGACTCCAGAGGGATTTGTGTGCCTGCATCATGCCCTGGGCACTTCCCCTCCTCAATCCCTGTGGAATTTCTCAGCTGCAGCCATCAGTCTGAGGGGTTAGATGAGCCTGAAAGAAGCAGGCCACATTGCTTTCGTTCATTTCCATTGCCTTGTTCCTGCCACAGTTCTGAGTAGCCAAACAATTATGGGTTCAGGCTGACCTCCCTACCACTGTATGTGATACACCACTGCTCTGCCTCTACCTTCTACCCCTTCAAGGAGGACCTCCACACCTGATAGAGAAAAATAGGGCAGTGGCTGCTATCATAATATCCACTTAATAATATACCTGCTTATCTGATGTGAAATCAATTGACTTCGCTGGCATTCTTGTATCTACTTTGGTGTGCCTAGCATTATCACTTGTAGGTACTGGAGAGCAGGTGTGGCCATTAGTTAGGAAATGAACCATTTTCTTTTGTCTCTCATAGAAGCATATTGTTGGGAGGAGGTCTTGTGCAGTCTCTTTATGTTACAGATAAGAAGTCTAAGACTGCAAAACTTAGCAACAACAAGGGATAGGAGGTCTCTGGTTCTCAATCTCCTAATCCTGCTGTCTCCTATTTCAAGGATGCTTCAAATCAATATTCTACTGATGAAAACCCTGAATTAGCTCATTGTATGTGAATGGAAATATTGGAAAGAATTTCATAGGTTTTAAAGGGAATCAATTAAAAGATACAAATAAACCTTGCAGGTTTGGTCTCAGTTTTGTGATTTGTTGTTATATATTCTGTAATATCATCATCAAGTTATTATCCCTTTTACTTGGGTGGAAATTTGTAATTATGTCTGTGAAATTGACCTTGAATGTTATTGATGTCCAAATATAAGAGCAATGTTTTCCGAGTTTTGGGGCTTGTAGCTTCATTTATGAAGGTCTGCATATCACAACTTGAAAGAAGAAATGCAGGGACGCCTGGGTGGCTCAGTCGGTTGGACGTCCAACTTCAGCTCAGGTCACGATCTCGCGGTCCGTGAGTTCGAGCCCCGCGTCGGGCTCTGGGCTGATGGCTCAGAGCCTGGAGCCTGTTTCCGATTCTGTGTCTCCCTCTCTCTACCCCTTCCCCGTTCATGCTCTGTCTCTCTCTGTCCCCAAAATAAATAAACGTTAAAAAAATTAAAAAAAAAAAAAGAAAGAAATGCAGACTCTGCAGAAAATCTAATTCATATTAACATGCCAGTATTCTGATGCTATTTCAGAATAGCATAAATAGTGCTACTTATTTTTTATTCTATAAGGCTCAAATCTTTGGAGCCATCTTTGATGTTCAACCTCTATTATTCATCCCCTACATCAGAGTAAGCCTCCATGATTGATTCTTCTTATCAAAATTACTTTTAGTATCTAATTTTTGTCCCACTGCCACTATATTCTTTATTAATTTATGCCTTAGCTCTTGTAAGAGACTCATAGTTGACTTTGCTAACTCTTGAAAGGTTAGTTCTCCCAAAATACCTTCTTCATGTCCTTATTTCCCAACTCCTTCTCTTGCCACTTGAGGTCTTCTATAATCCAGACCCACCTTACCTATCTAACCTTATTTTAAGCAAAAATTCATGTTCCAGTGAAAGTGATCTTACGGCCAGCTGCAGTGCACACAGCGAGCTGTGTTTATTCATTATTATTCTATGTCCTGCCGTATCCTCTTTTTTTATCTACTCTTTTAAGTTAAGCTAAGCTCCACCTCTCTGAGAAGCTTCTCTCAATTCTCTTCTTTGAGCTTCTGTGGTAAAACCAATGCCATATACAGTATAACACCATATTATATATATTGGTTAACATTGTTCTTTAATTGTTTATGTTTCAGGCCTTGTATCTCTCTAGGAAGATCATGAGATCTTTTCAGGAAGAAACTATACATACACACTGTTGCTAGCATAAGGAACCTTGTTTATCTTTGACTTAAACTGTTTTAAAAGTCAACAAATCTTTTAGATATGCCCACCTTTATCTCAGCATAGCATATCCAGTGGTCAATCAAATTCAGTCAGATATCTAGGGGATTTATTTCATTTATAGGAATCCTTTTTTATGCTGAGTATTAACAACTGACTTCAAAGCTTACAAGTAGAACTTAAGAACTTCTTAATTATGATTATGAAATGAGGAGGCTGAATATGAAGACGGCTTAATGATGCATGCCCTGATTAAGTCATATATACTCATAAATATGCATGTGGATGGGGTATAGTTAGTGTCAAAATGGATTAAGGTCCTAATTTCCTCATTTTTGTTCACACTCACATATAGATATGGGGAACCACTACAAATGAAAATGTATTCTATTGAACATTTTACACAAAGTATTTTGTATAAGAAGTTTATTTTATTGATATTGTACACTTGTCTTATTCAAGACAGAATCTTGTGTTTTGAAAGACACATAACAGGCCCACTTGTTGGCACATGAAAAATATGAGTCCTTTTACTAAGGAGCATAACATATATTTCATAGTACCAATTCCATTTTCTGAGCATCATGGTTCCAACTATATTTACCACAGTTGATATTTTCCTTGAAAGTTTTCCTCTAAAGTTACCTGGTATCATAATAAAATGCCATATTTAAAAACTGTTCTATTTTATGTAAAGCTGTTATGAGAGCAAATTGCAAAATAAAAGTCCTCAAATCCTACTTTGAAATCACCTTCTCTCTCATAACCTAAAGTTGTAACTCTTGAACTTTCACCCCTGATAGTTAGTTCCAGAGCTCCTGGTCTACTTTATCAGAGGTCTTTCATAAATCCTTTAAAGGTGATTGGCATTTGTAGTTAGGTCTCAGACATTTTACTTATTGGCCTCTGACACACATCTAAACGTTGGTATGCTTTGAGGTTCCCATCTTGGTTAGAGCAGAAGATGTCAGATAAGAAGCCAATATGATTTTAGTGAATGTTTTCCTTATTGTTTAAAGCCCTAAGAGTGTGTGTCTACCAAAGTAAAAGTCTGTCTTTTTTTAAAACGTTGTATTAGTTCCTGTACAATATAGAAAAAAACCCTCGATTTGCCAAGTTAAAATTGTAGGTATTGGATTGGCTCTTCTGCAGTTTCATTGGAAAATGTTTGCTTGCTGTGTGATGGATATAGCAGCATTAAAGTGCCAGAATTATTGTGAAATCATATGGGGAAACATTTTATTCATAGAAGTCTACTCATAATGTTTTTGAATTCTAGGGAATTTGCCTGTCAGGATGAATCTGAGATTTAACTGTAAGGGAACAACTGTGTTTGTTTTGAAGGAGGCAGTGAAACTCTGTGGGGTGGTTAGGGGATTTCAAGTATCTTTTTAATGGCCAAATGGGACTGGATTTTCTGGTGAAGATCACCTATATTAGCATTTCTATGGGAGGCCAACCATTATCCTAACCTGTACAACATTTTGTTCTCAGTTAGTTTAACAAGATAATTTGACATTTTGTAGAGCGCTTTTCATATGCATGACATTTCAAATACATCATAGCATTGAGCAAATTAGTTCCTTACACAGGCAAATAGCAGTTCTTCCTTAAACTATAGTTTTAAGTATGGAATGCCATTCCTATTTAGGAAACTGGGAATAATGGTAAAAAAAATTGTGTACTTTTACTTAACAGCCATGTTAAAATGTTTATTAAGTTGGTAGTGCTATTGCAAGAAGGTAGAATTTACTTGCTATAGAACCAATTCTTGGGTATGTGGAAAAAAGATTGGAGAGAAAAATGGACCAAATACATGGCAAGAGAGAAAGGATTGTGATTATTATATTGTCTTCTTGAAATTAAATTTAAGTAAGGAGAGGACAAGAATTATGAAAGACTAAGGATTAGGCATGGAGAATTAGGGCTGAGAAATAGTGGGACTGGGTTTTCCTAGTGGAAAAACCTTTTTTGTTGGGTCAGTAAGTACTTCCCCCATATTTATGTGAAAGTTTATCGATCACGGAATCATATGATGAAAATATATTTAAATGATTCCCCTTGTACGTGGATGCAGTTGGATTTGAGAGAGACCAGGAAAGAATTCAGACCTGAAAAGTAAAGACTTACTACATTGTGTAGATGAAAAACTAGGTTTTACAAAGTTAATCTGTCCAAAGTCACAGCTAATTTGTTACAGTGCGAGGTTCAAACATATATCCCTGTGGCTGGTTTCACAAATTATACTCTGCTGGGTTTTTGTTTGTTTGTTTGTTTTAACCAGAAGAAATACTACAAAACTGTTATTGTTATTTTGGCTTTAACAAAAAGTCATCCATTTAAGTAATATTTAATTATGTTCCAGGTACAGAGAACCCAATGGTGAAAAAGACACCATCCCTTATTTGTATAGACCAATTTGTTTTTATTTGTCTGATTCTAAATATTTATATGTAACAGACTTACTAAAATTGGTATGCATGGTATAGTTAACAATACTGTATTGTACACTTAAAATTCTGCAAAGAGGGAATATTTCACGTTAAATGTTCTCACCATCAATAAAAAAAAAAGAAAATACTGGCATGCATAGTGTAAGAATATATTTTCTGAGCATATACATAAATATGTGCTAATCACATCCGCCTGGGTTAACCATGAGTATTTTCAGTGTATGAAGAGAGCACGGTTCCTTTTTAGCTTTGTAAAATAAAAGTTCATTAAGTTTTGGCAAGTAGTGTCTCATGATTAATTTGCATTTAGAATGAGAAGCTAAAACACCTATAAACTAGAATTGTTTTTTTTTAATTATTTTATTTTTTTTAACGTTTTTTATTTTATTTTTGAGACAGAGAGAGACAGAGCATGAACGGGGGAGGGGCAGAGAGAGAGGGAGACACAGAATCGGAAGCAGGCTCCAGGCTCTGAGCCATCAGCCCAGAGCCCGACGCGGGGCTCGAACTCGCGGACCGTGAGTTGAGCTGAAGTCGGCCGCTTAACCGACTGAGCCACCCAGGCGCCCCTGTTTTGTTTTTTTTTTAATATTTATTTTTGAGAGAAAGGGAGCCAGCATGAGCGGGGGAGGGGCAGGGAGAGGGAGACACAATCTGAAGCAGGCTCCAGGCTCTGAGCTATCAGCACAGAGCCCGACACGGGGCTCAAACCCACTGACTGTGAGATCATGACCTGAGCCGAAGTCAGACGCTTAACTGACTGAGCCACCCACACGCCCCCTTATAAACTAGAATTGTGAACAGAGAACCTCTGGAATACTTATGAACCAATTCTTTCCAACTTCAGTTAAAGCTTCTGTTTTCCTTAATGGCAGCTCTGTGTGTTTATATCAGAAAATGGATCCAATAGTGTGCTTAGTAAACAAGCAAGTCTTTAGTTTTGGAATTTACAATTTAGGAGTCGGACTGTCTGGGCATGAATCCCTTACCTGCCACTTACTGGATTTGTGACACTTAACCTCTTTATATCCTCATTTTCTGAAATTATATTGAGGTCACTCAACCAGTGTAAGTAAATGAAACTGTGCATGGGTGGTGCTTAGTTTGGTGCCAGACAGATAATCAGCACTTGTAAATATTAACCATCATCATTATCCCTTTCATTATGTGCAAGTATTTGTATTTCCCCACCCCCCACCCCATGACACTGTGGGGCCATCAGCTTGGCCGATTTCCACAGATGGGCTCTAACTGGCTCACGCCTGCTCTGATTGCCTCAGTGCCCTCTGCCTTCATGCTTGTTTCAGAGGATCTTGACTTCCATGCTGCACCTTCCCTCTGAAGTACTCCTAACCCTATTCTGATGGTTTCATCTCTACTCTTTGTTTACTATCTTCCATCACGAATTTTCAGTGTTAAACCAGTTCTCTTAGGATTATTTTCCCCATTGATGACTAATTTTAGCAATAGGCATGCTAAATAATTCATTTAGCACGGGCTTAAAGAAATGTGGGCCATTTACATATGTGTAATGATGTATGTGGTGCTGCTGTTTAATTCATCTATCAGTTCTTTGGCAAAAGCTTGTGACCTTGCAAAGCCATTAATGAAAACAAATCCCAGTTTCCATTAACCCACTTTTTCCTCATTTTCTGTTGTTTCAGTCACTGATAAATTGAATTAACATTATTTAACTTACTGAATATATGACAAACTACATTCAACCATTGATCTTGTTTTTTTTTCTATTATTTAAAAAATTCTCTTTATCTTTAAAGATCTGTTCACTGTTCTGCATTCCATTAGGAAATGGAATCTAGAGAGCTCATTTAAATTTTTCTGCAGACTTGGGAACTCAGTTTTTCTTCATGTTAATATATTACATTGTATATGTAATAACAACTCATCATATAGCATATAATCTCACAAAGAAACACATCTTTCTTAGTTCCCAACCCCTACTCTCTGACGTCTTGCAGCCCCCTTCCCTGCAAGTAGAAATAGAAAAGGTTGTCATGACAAATCCCCTATAGGATCATGGGGTAAAACTTCTAGTACCATAATAATGAAACACTTTATGTGTGGGAGACGAATGATAGAAATAACAACTGTGCCACATCAGACCTCATTAAAGTCAATGGGCTGTAACCAGGGACTATTTGTAGTCTTGAACAGCTTCTATTGAATATTGTACTATATTTATTATCTAAATATTGAAAACAGCAATAAAGACAACTCCTCATTTGCTGGAATTCCATTTCTGGAAACAAAGCCTCAACATAAAGCCCAGAAAAGATCCCATTGCACTTGGTTTGGAAACCCTCTTCTTTAATTGTGTAAGTTGAGTTGTTTCATCCAGTGTGTTTTTGTGAGAGTCCCCAGTTGTCTCATAAATATGGTCATTTTTCTCTAGTTATAAACTTACAAATATCAATTAATACTTCGGTAAGTGTAAAATGTGCTTGAATTTATATGAAATACTTCATTTAAATGAAGCACAAGCTAGAATTGAACTTGAAATAACGGCAAGAAGGTTTAGAATGCTATTATGTGGCCTGTTGGCCTCTCTCCACAAGGCACAGAAACTCAACCAATTAAAAAAATGCTGATGATAATAGTAATGTTGCGAATTACATTCACCACAATTTTGGTTTTTTTTTAAGTTTATTTATTTATTTTGAGAGGGACAGAGACAGTGTGAGTGAAGGAGGGTCAGAGAGACAGGGGAAGAGAGAATCCCATGCAGACTTCATACTGCCAGTTGTGGAACCCAACATGGGACTTAAACTCACAAACTGTGAGATCATGACCTGAACCAAAACCGAGTTGGTCACTTAACCGACTGAGCCACTCAGGAGCCCCAACGTTCACAATTCCGATGTAAGTTGCTTATATTTATGTAAAATATTCACATTGCAGTTGTTAAAATTTCCATTTTAAAAATGAGAAAAATAAATAGACAAAACAAAACACTTGTTCTGAATGTATTTCATGAGAAAATAAAAACATACTTTGCCAGAAGGGCATGCCTTGCTGCCTAAAAATTCTAATGGAAAGTATATTTGGGAATAAATAGCCCATTTTCCTCTAAACTAGTTGCTTTAAAACCAATTGGCTACTACCCCAAGGAAGTATTGCATTTTACATTTAAACCAGTGCACCCGTACACATCCACCCAGTTGGCTTTAGGTGACCTAATGTGTACACTCCTAATGTTTTCACATTTATTAGCTACTAAAAGAAGGGAGTTTTTTCTTTTTTTTTTAATATCTTCTATGAGTTACATTGTTTCATCTTCATTAATTGAACACAATTTCTGCAAATACTTTGTTTCATAAGTGTGACTTGAAATTGTTACCAAGAAAAAGTTGACGGTGTAAAAGCTAGAAAATAAGCAGATTTTTGAGAGGAATATTCATAAAATTACTTTAAAGATTTGATCTTTTTATTTGGTTTTTTAAATCTCCTCTAGGAATTTGACAAAACAATTCTAATTACTAATCTTAGGAGTTTAGTACATTATAGATTTTCCTAGCCTTATTGAAATTAGGTGGTTGGGGCTCAAAAATAAAAATTTAGCAACTTCATTTTTATTGTTTATAATTAAAATACCAATGAACTATTTTTACTAACAAACTATTAATTTTTATATTTTTTATTACTCAAATAACTTGTAAGAATAAAATCCCCTAAACATTTGTTAGTGTGTATCTTGTGTTGCTAAAAAAAAAGGGAAATCTGCTTTTACAATTTTTCAATTAAACTCATTGCCTTTAACATAAATAATGCATATCTGAATAATATTCTGTCGAGAGTTATGGAGCTTGGCTATTATAAACTTAAATTATTACCTATTATTTATTATGATTACCTTTCTTTTACAAACTGACATTCCATGGAGATTAGAAACTTGGGGAAATTTGAAACAAAAACACACACATAAAAGATATTTAAAACAAACTAGTCTCTGTTACATATAGTGCAGTACATGCTGACTTAAAATATCTTGGGAAATAAATCTCTTAAATAAAAAAAAGTTATTTCTTTTAAAAATTAACACAGTATGAAATAATGTTGGCATGCATCAAATACTCCATAGGCAGTATTCCTTTAAAGTTTTATTGAGTGCTAAGTCCTGTGCCGTTTTACTAGAGACACAAAGATGAACAAGGGAATTTGTATCCTCAAGAGCTTACAGTCTAGTGGGAGACTGTAACAAGTAATAATAGTATATCTGCTTCTAAGTAGCCATGTTATAAAAATATGAAGCAAGCCATTGATAAAATGAAGCAGTTTGGAAAGTTGGTGATGGTTGTGTCCAGTCTTTCAATCTATAGGGCATGAGTTCCAAAATGAGAAGCAGTGTGCTAAGTCAAAGAGCACTGAGCTTGGAATCAGGAAGCTGATGTCTGCTGTGTGGGGCCCTCAGCAGGTTGTTTTCACTTATCTTGGCTTAAATCTTACATTTGCAGAAATATGAATCATTGATTTATAAGCTTGTGTTAGCCGATGAACTTTTACAGCAAATGGTTGCAATTCAATATGGCAAATTGGAGCTGCTCTCGTATCTGGGTATCAAGCACAGTGTGAAAACCTTGGGCTGTATGACCTCTTGGGTATGTTGTCGTATGGACATTTTATGAGTATGGGGAAAATACATTTTAGCTAATATTCTGCTTCTACCAAACATTTGCTGTTTAAGCCTTTTACTTCTAATTGTGGAATGAAAAGCTTTGGTCTATGTTGAAAGAATTTCAGGCATTAAGCATGCAAGCAGGTGGGAGGACTTTGGGGAAGGCTCTGAAATTAATCTGTGCCTACTTGCAAGGTTAATCCAGAAGATCTGAAGGTAAACGTGGCTTAGTATTCTCAAAGGAGTAGGAGGATGGGGGAGGATGGTTCAGGAAGGCTGGTCTACCATCTCCTCTGTGCCAGACAGGTTCCTCTCTCCTGAGAACCATTTGCAGCTGTTGGAGACCTATTCCTGGGATCACTTGCAGGGGAGGGGTGTCCTAGGCTTGCACACATTTCTTCTGTAGGCCTCCCTACTCCAGTGTGCATTGGCACATGGGTTGCTCCATATGCTTTCCAGGGCTTCTTACTCACTCTTTCCCTCCCTGACCACAAGCTCAGTCTCCTGCTGCTTCCTTTGCCTTAATATTTCTGCTTTTCTGCCTCCAGAATTCTGGATAAGAGTATGGAATTTTTGGACTATTTACTGTTGTTTGAGGTAGTTTTACATCATTTTCTCTGATGACCTCTTTGCCTCTGGAGATGAAACTTCTGACTAAAATTTCAACCTTTAGGGCACTTGAGTGACTCAGTCGGTTAAGCATCCAACTCTTGATTTTGGCTCAGGTCATGATCTCACAGTTAATGAGTTCGAGCCCTGACAGTGTGACCGTGTAGAGCCTGCTTGGGATTCTTTCTCTCTCCCTCTCTCTGCCCCTCCCTCACCACCCCCCCCCGTCTCTCTAAAAATAAATAAGTAAACTTAAATAAAATTAAAAAAATAAATAAATCAGCTTTTTATTAGGATGTGTCAAATTGTTTAGAAGTCTTACTACTTTTATTGATGATTATGACAGTAATATAGCATGGAAATAGTTTATAAGCTTCAGTGAATTAATGAGAAATGAAGGGCAAACTCACTTATCATATGTATATAGCACTTACAGCCTTTACCTTCCCAATAATCACAAAAATATGGTAGAGTTAGTATTATTTACCAGATCTTTTAGCAGACTAAAACCAAAGAGGTTAATTGTAAGATCAATTTACACAGCAGTGGAAACCAGTAAGTCTTTTAACTTTGCGTTCCATATTCTTTCTTTATACTAACTTGCCTCTTTGAATATTTTAATCAGAAGGTAATGTTAATTTCTCACAATCTTATTCACATACACATTCAGCTTTTCTTGTCAAATACTCAAATACATTATTACTATTGACTAAATGTAACAAGAAAATATAAATAAACCAGAAGACCGAGTTACTATTTATTGAGCTCCTAGTTTGTGCCATTACATATTTTCATTACCTTTTTTATGGAATTCTCAAATGATCCAGGTCAGCAGTCACCAGATGGTGAATTTTTCCCTGTTCTCAGGTTTTTATGACAACACATCTAATCATGATCACTCAGAGTATGAGCCTTCCCTTTGTTTCTTTTTTTTTAGTCCCCTTCTCTGAAGTATAATTGACATGTAAAAAGCTGTACATTTTTTTTAACGTTTATTTATTTTTGAGACAGAGAGAGACAGAGCATGAACGGGGGAGGGTCACAGAGAGAAGGAGACACAGAATCTGAAACAGGCTCCAGGCTCTGAGCTGTCAGCACAGAGCCCGACGCGGGGCTCGAACCCACGGACCGTGAGATCATGACCTGAGCCGAAGTCGGCCGCTTAACCAACTGAGCCACCCAGGCGCCCCAAGCTGTACATATTTAATCTATCAACTCATTGAATTTGAAATAAGTATACATCCGTGAAACCATCACCATGATCAAGGCCATAGACATATCCATTACCTCCCAAAGTTTCCTTCCACTCCCTACTATTACTATTTTGTGGTAAGAATGCTTGACATAAGATCTACCCTCCTCAGAAATCTCACATATACAGTACACATTTGTTAGCTGTAGGCACCATACTATGGTAGATCTCCAGAATTCATCTTCCTTAAAAGTAACTTTGTATCCATCATATTCCCATTTCCCTCTCCTCCCAGCTCATGGCAATAACTATTCGACTCTCTGCTTCTATGAGTTTGACTATTTTAGATTCCACATATAAATGAGATCATATTTGTCTTTCTGTATCTGGCTTATTTCACGTGGCATAATCCCCTCCAGATCTATCCATATTATTGCAAATGCCAGGATTTCTTTCTTTTTTGAGGCTGAATAACATTCCACTGCATGAATATGCCACATTTGCTTTAACCATCTATCTGTTGATGGACATTTAAGTTGCTTCCGTACGTTGGCTATTGTGAATAACATTGCAATAAACACAGGAGTATAGATATCTCTTTTTGAGATCTTGATTTCAATTCTTTTGGATAAATATCCAGATGTGGGATTGCTGGATCTTATTCTAGTTCCAGCTTTAATTTTATGAGGAATCGCCATATTTTTTTATAGTGGGTGTGGCAATGTACATCCCACTAACAGTGTACAAGGTTTTTTTTTTTTTTCTCCATTCCATCACCAATGCTTATCCTGTTGTTGTTGTTGTTATTTTTAATAATAACCATCCTAACAGGGGTTAGGTGATATCTCATTGTGGTTTTGATTTGCATTCCTCTGATGATCAGTGATGTTCAGCACTTTTTCATATACTTTTTGGCCATTTGTAGGTCATCTTTGGAGACATGTCGATTGGGTTCTTTGCTCATTTTTAAATTGGGTGATTTATTGTTTTGCTATTGATTTGTAGGAGTTCCTTATATATCTGGAGTGTTGACCCTTTAGCAGATATATGGTTTGCAAATATTTTCTTCCATTCCATAGACTGAATTTTTATTTTGCTTATCATTTCTTTTGTTGTGCAAAAACTTTTTAGTTTCATATAATCCCACTTGTTTAGTTTTTGCTTTTGTTGCTTGTGCATTTGTTGTGATACCCAAAAAATCATTGCCAACACCAGTGTCAAGCAGCTTTTTCATTATGTTTTCATCCTAGGAGATTTATTGTTTCAGTCCTTATATTTAAGTCTTTAATCCATTTTGATTTTAGTTCTTCCCTTTGTTTCTATCCATATTATTTCTTTCCCCCCCAAAACAGGGACAGCTAGAAATGTGTGTTGAAATAGGAAGCAAGAGGTAAAAACAAAACAAAACAAAACAAAAAACCCAGCCCATTATAGATTCTGAAACTTTTCTCGAACGCTTCCTATTTATTTAATTGTAAATGTTTATAAGTGGTAAAATGTTTTTAAAGGACAAGTAAAATCCTCGTAAAAAAAATCTCTTCTCTAAGTAACCAGAAAGGTTACTCAGCCATGAAATACTTGGAGTGGAGAAGAGTGAATAGATTCAAGTAATAGAAATAGAATTGACAGGTTTTGGTAATTCATCTGATAAACCAGATGAGGGTATTCCAGACCTGTGCAATAACCACCCATCCCCCAAGATCATGGGAAGGCTCATACGTAAGCATGTGTTTACTTCTAGGTACATCTCTCACCTTAGAAAAGAGCCTTCTGACAGGTGGGTATACCTTTAGTAAGGAGTAGAGTGCTCCAGCAAATACTAGTTTTGGGCACAAAGAATTAGCTTAGCTTAAGACACCTTCTTATGATGTGATTTGATGACCTGGATCTATCTCCAGCTGGGTTTGTTGACACAAGTCTTTAAAGCATTTCCATTATGGCTACTTTTTACTAATGTCTGTATCAGGCTGACAGTTTGCATTGTCTTTCAAGCAAAAACTCTTTCTGAAACATGAACAGTACTGATTGCCATGAATTTTGTTATTACAAAGAGCAATCTGGTTTTATAGCCTCTCTCTGTTTTCCATAACTCATTTTTCATTTCATGAATTCTCTGCTTGTAAGTTTTCACTTCTTCTGTTGCTGATAGCTTCCCATTCATATTCTTGAACCAGTTTCTCTTGCAGAGTCATGGCTTTCTGCTGACAGAGTTCACTGAGAATTTCTGCTCCAAGGACCTGGCCAAATTCAGTGAATGAGAGTCAGGTTTTAGCTTTTGTATTCATTCATACAGCTCATGACTACTCAACACTTCATCACTCGGCTTAGAATGGAAATGGCCACTGTCTATCTGAACTATTGTTAACATCAGTTTTGCCTGGGAAAAATCTATCATTTGCCTTTTCTGATTTTTCATCCTAGTGTCCAGCTGTCCATTGTTAAATTCATCCCATCCAATCATTTTTAAAAAATTATTTTCATCCTTAAAATCAAAAGCAGTATCAAATTATCTGATCTGCACAGATTATTTTCAAAAATTTTATTTATTCTTTTTTAAGCAAGATCTGTATTTATGTCTTTCAGGAGGTTTATGTAATTTATTAGCTCACTAAGCCTAGTATAATGCTCACTCCAGTCTTCTGTTTCTTGTAGTAACTGTACATCCTCTTCTCCAATCTAGTATTTTCTTTATAAATCCCATCGTTTAGATTCTCATCTTATCATAACTCAGTTTAACTTCATTTTCTCTTTCACATAGTATGACATTCTTTGTAACTTTTTCGTTTTCAATAGGTATGTTTTTGTCAGTGTCTTTTCAGTTTCCTTAGATTCTATTCTTTCTCAATTCTCAATATAACAGACACTTCCCACAGCATTTGGTTTATTCCTTTAAGCCTTGATTGAATATTTAAGACAGACATGTTCAGAAATATTCTTTGTCTCTTCATGTTTTCAAAAGATATTGCATTTTTGACCATTTTTTCATAATTTGATATCTTTTAAATATTGTTTTATAGCTTATTTCAAACTATTTAAAATACACAATTTATTTTTATTGATAAATTCTACCATTTAAAAGGAACATTCATCAGGGGAAAATGGTAAGCTAATTCCAATAAACATAATAATAAGAGATATCTGAGATTTATTATGAAAATCAGGACTAAGCTATTCTGACACCTTTGTTGTTGGTGAGACAGTAGTCAAAGTACCTTCCACTGTAATTTTCCCTCTGGTAATTCCCAACATTTTTCTCTTTATTCTTGAACATTATTATATTTAAGTGTGATTTATTTTTACTTGCCATTTTGGGTATAACTTTAATCTTAGGGTTTCTATATTCAGTTCTGGAAAATCCTCATCTGTTATCACTTAAATAAGGGCTTCTCTATAATTTCTTTTGGGTACTCTTGGTGATGTAAGTAAAATTTTGCCTCTTGACACAGACAGCTAGGTAGGTGGGTAGACAGATAGAAATGTAGATAGACAGATAGTTGTCTTAGTCTGTTTGGGCTGCTATAAAAATTACCACAGGCTGGGTGGCTTGTAAACAGCAAAAACTGTATTGCTTACAGTTCTGGAGGCTGGAAAGTCTAAGATCAAGGTGCCAGAAGATCTGGTCATCTTCTGGTGAGGGCTCTCTTCCTGGTTCATAGATGGTATCTTCTCACTCTATCCTCACATAGTGGAAGGGTTTGGGAGTCTTTCTAGGGAATCTTTTATGAGGCACTGATTCCATTCACAAGGGCCCCAGCCTCATGAATTAGTCATCTCCCAAAGGCCCCACGTCCTAATACCATCAGTTTTGGGAGTTAGAATTTCAATATATGAATTTTGGGAGCATACAAACATTCAGACCAGAGTAGATAGATAGATAGACAGATAGATAGGAACAAATCAATATTGGATCTGTCTCTGGGCTGTATTCTGCATCTTCTACATCAATTCTGTCTTCAACCATATCCAGGCTACCATTTAAATGATTTGTTCTTTTTTTTTTTTTTTAATTTCAATGACTTTTTTTTTCAAGGTTTCTCAAGGGTTCTCTTTCAGATAGATTTTTTTCTTATTTACCTTTAAATTTTTTTTTAACATTTATTTATTTTTGAGACAGAGAGAGACAGAGCATGAACGGGGGAGGGTCAGAGAGAGAGGGAGACACAGAATCGGAAGCAGGCTCCAGGCTCTGGGCCATCATCAGCCCAGAGCCCGACACGGGGCTCGAACTCACGGACCGTGAGATCGTGACCTGAGCTGAAGTCGGATGCTTAACTGACTGAGCCACCCAGGCGCCCCTTTCTTATTTACCTTTAAAAACCCTTGCTCTTTAATGAATATTACTTTTTAATTTATCTCTTAAAGTATAATTAATATACTGACTTTCGTCTGATTTTTTTTTAGATTAATTTTACCTGGAAAGAATTCATGATCCTATTGTTGAGTGTTGCCTTTCTTAGCATTAGATTTCTTCATATGTTTTAGAATTTTGTTTTGTGTACTCATTATGTATTCTTTCTCTCTGCCTGCCTTCCTCCCTCCCTCTCTCTTTTCTTTCTGTCTTTCTTTCAATGTAGTTTTCTCACTATGTATGCCTGCTTTTCTTTCCTCTGTACTCACCCTTTCTTACCTAACTCTTTTATGTTTGTCTTTCCCTGACATCCTTAGCCTTCTAAGATGGCTAAGACTGGTCTTCAAATGGCATTTCTAGGGGTGCCTGAATGGCTCAGTCGGTTAAGCATCCTACTTCAGCTAAGGTCATGATCTCCCAGTTCATGATTTCGAGCCCCGCATCAGGTTCTGTGCTATCAGTTCAGAAATGGAAGCTGCTTTGGATTCTGTGTCTCCCTCTCTCTCTGCCCCTCCCCTGTTCGCTCTCCATCTGTATCTCTCTCTCTCAAAAATAAACATTGAAAAAAAATAAAATGGCATTTCTAGACTTCTGTCCTAGATATATGTTGTAGATATGATAGAGTTAGGCATCAAGTAAGCATCTACTGGTTTTCTGATTGAGAGACTATGTCCATATTCTTCAGCCTTTAAGCCAGAGACCTGGTTTTTTTTTCAGCTTATCTTCAGCATTTCCAAGTCACTGGCTTTATTAAGTGAGCCTGACTCTGGTTAGAAAACTTTTGAGCATTTATTCTCCAGGAATCATACTTATGGCCATTATTTCTATGTCTGGAACTAGAGCCAACAGGCTCATGGCTTTATCCCTGCTTCCCACTTTGCATTTTTGGTCCATTTCTAGCCTGTGGACATGCCCGTTTCTTTTTTGAATACAAATTCTTCTAAAAACTTTTTCTCTTTTTATAATTGGCCATATGTTTTGAGTAGAAGGAATAAATCAGAGCATAAACTCAAGGTGCTGTCTTCACAACACTATACTAACAAATTTTTCATATGTGTTATTTTATGTAATCTCTTCAACTTTCCCTCTTCAGGGCAGATAGACATCTTATACATTAACCTATAACCCTTACTATGCAGTCCATAGACATCAGAAGTATATATTTGTTGCTAACACTTCTTAGTTTAAGTAATTTTATAATAGAAAAAAATCTGATTCCTAATCTTAAAGACATTGTATATATGAGAATATGTCAATATATTTCTGTGCATGTGTGTTTGAACGGGTGTAAATAGATATGTATTTTCATACTTATTAGGGTCCTGCTGAGTTTATCTACCTATTCATGTGATTTTTTCTTCTGCTTTCAGTTTGGCCAAGAATATCTTGAATATGATTCAAGAAATTTCTCTTTAGTCCAGAATACAGAAAGAAATATGAAATTTTGAATAACAATTTTGGACTCTGCTGCTTCTCGTAACATTTTCAATCTCTTTTATTGCTTGATTGTTTTTAACCTCTTATGAAACACAGATGACCAGACTTACTCTGTGTAAGGGCTTGAGGGGAAACTAACTGGCCCACTGATGTTTTTATTCTCATGATAGTGTTTCCATGTGGAAGTTGGTAGCTCAGGATCACGTTGGGAGCTGGCTGACTGCTAAGGCCTGTGCTGCTTGTGTCTTGAACTTTCTAGAGTTTGGAAGTCATCAGTCCAACTTAGCAGCTCATTCTTTAAAACCAGAAGGGTCTGTATTTTCCTTGGCCTCTTTATTCCAGCAAATATTATAAGACCTTAATTCTCATTGTGGCCTAATTATTCTCTTCTATTCATAATTCAGTGGGAACTATTCCTACTTGAGGAAATGAGGGCAGAAATGATTGAGAGTAATGGCTTGAAAGCCATGAATGTCTAGAATCTTGTGTTAAGTCTGATACATACTAGCTTGGTGGTCTTTATAGGCAATTCACTGGAAAAAAAGAAGTCTTTCTCTACTTTCAAAGTGGGATCATCATAAAGACTATTTTCTGAATGACAGTAATGAGATAGCTCCTTAAAAAAATGAGACCTATAGTTAGTACCTAAACACTTTCCAATTAAAGAGTATGTCTTTAACTCAGCTGGTTCTCAATAAGAGAAATTCTAATATATGAAAATTCATATTTAATAAAATAGAAATATTGTAAGGATAATTCCAATTACAAATATATACATTTAACTGCCAACTAAATATTTGCAAGGAAGTCATCAATCATGATGAACCTGACTGAAGAGAAACTATAATCTTGAACTTAGTACTTTTAATTATTAATATAATGAAATCTTTATAAAAGAAATTTTCCTAAGACACATGAAATCTCAGTACCAATTTGCAGTTAAAGTCATCTTTACTGATGATAAACAGGCAGCATGAATAAAAATTCTGAATGTTTAGTGTTCTTAAGTAATGCTAGATGATTAGACATCTGGCATAGGTTTTATAATTAACTGAAGCTTAAGAGTTATGCTGATAAGCTGGCCTTTACAAATATCTGGTCCTTTCTTTGAGGTTATTAGTTAAAAATAGTGATAAAATACATCAATAATTATTTACTAGCCATTTTGGAGTAAGAAAAAAAATATTAAACCACTTTCAAAAAATTCTTCTTTGTATTTCAGGCCCTCCGGGGAAACGAGGTAAGAGGGGCCGAAGAGGAGAATCTGGTAAGTCTCTCAGCTGCTCTTTGTCATTAATGTTTTGGTTAGATTCCTGCATCTGTTCCTCCTAATTAATGATTATATAGTCTTGCTGGAGGTTGCCCACAAGCTTGTGCATGTGTCTAAATCTGCTCTACTAGACCTAGAATTTTTTTTTTTTATCATCTCCTTATTTCCATCAAACCTAGAAGTTTGGAAAATATTGTTCAGCTGTTAAATTTGATAACCACTGGCACCCAATTTGGGGTTATTTACTGTATCAGGTTAAGTTGGTCCTTTTTGTGTACAGTGGAGACTTTTTTAGCTGCACACAGTGTGGCAATATCACCCATGCTTCTGTCTCCATACATGTACATGCATGGAGAACACATCTTTGTGAGAACACATCTTTGTGAAAACATCTGCTTTGGGACACTGGGGCACATGTCTTGGAAAGGTTTATTGTTATTTTATCCAACTGGTACAATTTTGTCATGCTTTTACTCTCATTCATTTCAAAATTTGGAATTTTTATTTCTCTCATATAACCCTAGGATTTTAGTGATGACAGCAGCTTTAGTAATCAATCCAGCATTTTCATTTTGTAGTTGAGGAAATGGAGGCCCCAGAACAGTCAGGTGATCCAGCCAAGGCCACGCAAATTTTTAAGAGCAGAACTTGAAACAGAACCAATTGTCCTGATGCCTATTTCAGTGAGTTTTTGCTCTTAGGCCAAATCCCTATATGTACCTTCCTCTTACTTTGCAAGGAAGAGTTGATGGCCTGATAAGACTTTGCATGGTCATTTTGGAGCCTTAGACTTTATAAAACAAGTCAAATAGTAAGTGAACACACTATTTGGATATTTGGTTTCAAAAAACATTTTTTATTTGAGTTTTTTCTTCACTTTGAAAGTAATTCAAGGTTTGATTCAAGTATGCTAAGAAATGCTCTTTTCCAGTAGAAACAGTAAAAATACTGATCTACGAAAAAAAAGGAACAGATTGATTTGTAATGTTTTTAGTTTTTTGTCTCATTTCCTCTTCTTTTTGGAAAAAAATATGTTGAAGTGAAAGAGATTTATGAAAAATTTACTAATTAGGCAAGATACCTGCTTAATTCCCTTAAAAGTGTTCCTAAAAGTTATCTTTCAACCTCATTTAATCTAAGTAATTGGAAGCTTGTACAGGTATCCCTTTCACAAAATGCAGTTTTATATTTAAAGATGGATTATAAATGTATTTTAAGGAAAAAGAAATAATAAAACATTAGCAGAGTCAAATAGTTGGTGAATTGATCTTTGTAAAAAAAAAAATAAAAAGGATTGGGGGGGGGAAAGTAAAAATTTTGTACTTATGTGAAGTTTTATAGAAATTTAAAAAGCCAATTCCTAACTTCTTGACTACTAAAAACTTGTGTTTGTGTTTTAATTGAGCATACAGTGTGCAAAATATTGAAATTTTCTTAGACTTTGCCTATGTTTTGATGAAAATACATAGTTTTAAAAAAACATATAAACATCAGGGTTTAGTCTTTTATATATTGACAATGCTACTGAATGAAAAACATTTTTAGAACAAATAATGGGTACATTTCTCATTTAGCCATTTTACCAAACTCCAGAAAGTTATATATCAATTCTTTATAACTGGGCTATCATCAATGACCAAAGATCCTCCTGATTCACATTTTCTCTAAATTTTTAGCTATATAAATAGGCCATCTTAAGATGAGCCTTTCAGTAATTCATAGAGAGACCTCAGGGAATCTGAACATCCATTGAAATTTTATATCAAGTTTGTGTGCAGATAGATGTAAATACACTTTTATGATATGGATAAAATGGAAATGGATATGGATATGGATAAAATGTATGGATAAATACACTTTTATGATATGGATATCAAAGTTGTCCATGACCTAAAAAAAGATTAAGAACCATTGAACTCTAGATGACTTCTAGATGACTTGTTTGTCCCTTGTATTTTGATGATGATTATGACAATGCTTTCATCTTTTATTTAATCTTCATATTTTGCATATTCACTAATTCATCTCTCCCTTTCTCTTATTCTCTCCACCCCGCCCCTACCCCACAGGTCCTCCTGTAAGTATATTTGCTGCATTTGGGATCTTCTACGTTAATCAGGATCATGTATATTAAAACTATGTTAAGACATCAAAATATAGTCTATATTTCAATTAGAAAAATGTTACTGACCTTTGAAGGATATCTAACATTGGGAAATTATTTTTTTAGTACACTATGTGTACTAAAATATGTGTCAATTAAAAAAGACTTTATTTTTGATACGCTCACAAGCCAATTACTCTCTTGGGACTTTTGGACAAACTTATGAAGCTCCTGATATTAAATACTTTTCCTGGAATTCTGAGGTTTCTCTTGCAAGCAAATCCCCAAGCTATTTCGCACTTCTTTTTTCATCTGTTTAAACTTGCATCTGAAATATTTGCATTTGCCAGTCCACCAAATGTAGATGGCAACATGATCATGGAAATGATACCCCCCGGGGGCTTGGTCTGGTACTCCCTCCTTAGGCAGCACTCCCTTTGAAGTCCCTTGGAGTTTGCCTGCATAAAGAACATGAGATGGAGCCCTTGGAGAGTTGCACTCTCTTTTTTCGTTCCTTGAGTAGGTCAGAGCTGCCGCATTCCAGCCTGCTTTGCACTCACAGGAACAGATTATCTTGTCAGCTTTGAGCTGGATGTGTTTTTGAGTAATAATATCCTGGATATCTGTTGTCTGACCCCAGTGTTTGCATTGTCCACTGTACATTTACGGTAGCCATGATCATTGGCCTTGAGATACT
The DNA here is from genome assembly GCF_023721935.1 of Panthera uncia. Lineage (NCBI taxonomy): Eukaryota > Metazoa > Chordata > Mammalia > Carnivora > Felidae > Panthera > Panthera uncia. The sequence goes on along the minus strand of NC_064811.1, from coordinate 89,272,880 downwards.
TTCTCATCCCAAATAGCCAGTTTGCTCCAGGGTTCAAAGACTCCACATTGGCAACTTATCTAACAGGCCAGCATGGTCCAGGGAGAGGGGCTTAGCATATACTCGTTTACTTTATTCAGAGGAAGCATTGGCTTCCAAATATCTTTTGCAGTCTTCCTGCCACGTTCAAGGGTGGAACATAAATCATGTTAGAAATGACTTTGCTTCTGTAACTGACTTTCAGCTCTTGCTTAATGCTAGGCAGATGGTATGCCCCAGGTCTAGGAACTTTTATTCTTTCGCTTCATATTTAAGCCTCTGTCTTTAAAGCTAGAAGCAAACCACTACTACCCAGAGGAAACTCTGGAAATTACAGCCAGAATAGAGAGTTCAAGACTTTTTTGTGTGTGTGGATGTGGATATAAGTAAGTATTAGACATGCGAAGGTGTAGTTAAATCTTGCTTCTGCCAAATGGTGACATTTCGGGTTCTAGTATTTCTTCTTTGGCCCTTTACAAATTTAGGCAGCCATCTAGATCCTGCTTTCTTGAAACATCTATTAGTCCAGGATCTCCACTAAAGATTTAATTGTTCTTTCCTTTCTTAGTATATAAAAAGAAAATAGAACTAATGTGTTTAAGCCCCAAGTACAGGCATACCTGGAAAATATCATGGGCTTGGTTCCAGACCACTGCAATAAAGCGAATATCACAATAAAGTGAGCCAAGTGAATTTTTGGCTTCCTAGTGCATATAAAGGTTATGTTTACACTATACTGTAGTCTGTTAAGTGTGTAATAGCAGTATGTTAAAAAAATAAGGTACCTACCTTAATTAAAAATATTTTATTGCTAAAAATGCTAATCATCATCTGAGATTTCACTGAATCATAAACACTGATCACAGATCACCATAACAGTTATAATAATAATGAAAAAATTTGAAATATTGTGAGACCTACCAAAGTGTGGCACAGAGAAACAAAGTGAGCAAATGCCATTGGAAAGTGGTGCCTGTACCTTGCTCAACGCAGGATTGCTGCAAACCTTCACTTTTTTTAAAATTTATTTTTTTATTTTTAATGCATTTGTCTTTTATTTTATTTATTTATTTTTTAAATATGAAATTTATTGTTAAATTGGTTTCCATACAATACCCAGTGCTCATCCCAACACCTTCCTCAATACCCATCACCCACCCTCCCCTCCCTCCCACCCCCATCAACCCTCAGTTTGTTCTCAGTTTTTAAGAGTCTCTTATCAAACCTTCACTTTGTATTTAAAAAAAAAAAAAGATACCCGTGAAGCCCAAAAAAGTGAAATGTAATAATAATGAGGTATGTCTACATGTGGCAGGCAATATTCTAGGAACTTTACACACATACTTCCGTTTTGCCACACAAAATTCCTGGTGTTACCCTTCCCATTGTTCAGTGAGGAAGACTCATAGAGGTTAATTATCAATAGTTTTACCTCTAGAGAGGGTTTACAAAGTTGGAATTCAGTTAGATGTGTCTGGTTCAAACCCTTTCCACTTACCACATTATCCCTATTCCTTATGAGTTTTGAGTGTGTTGCAACATGGATCATTGTGTAACAGTGGTAGGCCATGGGTCCAATCCTGTTTCTTTATATAAATAACTGTGTATAATAAAAACATGTCCAAAAAATGTAAAGTGGTTAATCCATAAAATAAGCATTCATACTTTCCCATCTCGATTGCATTTTAAAGAAGTTGTAATGTGTTTAGCAAACCGCATCAAATCTAAGAAATAAGGTATAATCATGAGTTTTTATACTGGCTAAAAGATAAGTCACTCACATTTGGTAAGATGAAAAACCATCGATTGTGAAAAGGAGAAAAAAAATACGTATTGATTATGCTATCTTTACTAATACAATGGAGTCTTATGGTACTTGGGACCCCATATCATGGGAATCCTTATGTGTGAAATGTCTTATAATGGAATCCTGTTGAGGCTCTAATTTCTAATAAACCTTCATATATGATTTTCAAGAAGTATTTGCCTTATATCAAATTTTACTTCATAGGAGATCACTGTATAAAATATTTCCATTATATTTCTTGCATCTGAATAAAAATCAGTGAGCAGTGGCATTATTATGATTAAATAGGTTTACCAATGATATATTGAGATATAATACCCAATTATTAACAATTATAACTTAAAGTGACCATAGTCTTCCTAGTTTTAGCATCATTTAATTTTATGTGTATTTTCCCCTTCCATTTCTTTTCCATGAACTGAAATCTGAAAGTTTCTGTAATTTTATTTTTAGAGAAATTTTATTTTCCTTTTTTGTGTTTTTAAAAAGTATATTTAGCTATCTGCACAAATAAGAAATTACAGGAAATATCAATGCTTACGCTGCCATTGTAATGGCAGTTGCCCTTGCCTCCATTCTGTAAATACAACGTAAGGCACAAAGGTAGTCTGAAAAATTCCATAGTCTTCCTTCTGGTGAGCAATTTGTGACACTGAACCTGTGTTAGAATACTTAGCACAAGGAAATTCCTCAAGCTTCCTTCTTGTCACGAGCTTCTGTGCTGCCATGGCTTCCCATGTACAGAAAGATTATGAAGTGTAACCTGGTGTTGGGGTTTGTATTTTCTTGTCATTCACTTGTGATATGTGCTCGGTTGTGCAAAAAATAGCATGTGGACACTTATGAAACAAATGAAAGATTGATTGACAGTAACAGATCTCTTGTCACTAAGAGTCACCTTTTCATTGCCCTCCTGAAGTAATCACTCTGAAGTAAAACTAAAAAAACAAAAAAGTATAATGATAAAATTTAATTTTACAACCTTACATTTACATCTTCATTTGATACATTGGATATATCACACTCTTAGATTAGTGTGTGGCTGAAGTGTTTTTTCTTCTGTCAGTTTCTATATCTTGCATATTGAGGTCATTTATAATTTAAAACTTGAAATACAACTTGAATTAGATCCCACGTATCAATTCACTCTTTAGGAAGCTGTTCAGCTTATTACTCGGTTATCTATTTTGACAAAAAGATATTGCTACCATAGGGGTCTCCATTATAAAAGGCTGCAATGCAACAATTTTATAATAGTATGTGTAATTTACTTTTACATGAATAACAGGTACTTCTTTCTGTTTTCTTTTTCATAAAGGTAACATGTAATAAAACATTGCTGTAAAGGAATCCATGAAAGTGCCTTGAATGCCCAGCTCGGATATCACAAATGTGTTTCTAGAATGATTTGCCTGACTGTTGTGTTACCTGATTCCATATGCCATGAAATTGTACCGCCTACTTTGGATTTCTTAGAAATGCAATCATGTTTCAATAAGAAGCAAAGAGTCAGATAAAAATTTACAAAATGATTTCAGAGTTTTTAAATGTAGCAAATTTTGCACTACTTTTGACCTTTCTTAGAATCAATGGGGGATGTGGTTTCTCTGTCCTTTTGTCCCCAGAGGAGACGCTATTCTGATATTCAAACAAGCCCTATAACTGTAGCCAGAAAAGAGTCCAGAGACCTGTTTTAACTGGCTTTGTATTTGTATCAGTCTATCAAGCCATATAATTGTGCTTGACTGACAGAGATATGATGTTATTGTTGGTAGCATAGAACCCTCTGAGGTGCGAAATACGACGCTCTTGTGTAGCCTGTTCTGTCCCATCTACCTTCAGCAATTGTCAACTCAATTTGAAGCCCAGAATCTTGTTGACAGATGAATGAAGCAGACTTAGCCAAGTTAAGCTTACAATGCTATTTCTGCCAATATGGTAGATGAATTAGGAAAAAGAAATCTCTGAGGAAATTTTAGATGAAAAACTCTGATATCTTTACTTCATATTGAAAAAACAATATGACTTTTAAGTCAATAGTAAATCTTTTCCAGATTCACTAATAATTACAATTTATGGTAACTTCCTACCTATGTGTTACTTTATAGACCAATTCTCATACCAGCCTTGTGAACTAGAGATTTATTATACCCATTTTATAGACTAAGAAACTGAGCGTTGGGCAAGTCAAGTTATTTTGCCCTAGTGCTCACATTTAGCAGGAGGCAGAAACAAAATTTGAACCCATGTCTATCTCTAGCTCTCTGCAAAGCCCCTTTCTACCCCATATTTCTGTAAGATGTTTTTCAGGCAAGTAAGATTTAAGATTTACCACTTTCTTTGCAAATGCCTTCTCTGTTGTGCCCTTCCCTCTATCATCTATGGTTCATATTAAGCTTTTCTTCGTTATCTGTAGATCTCCTCCATGTGCTGTTTCTTTTTTTTAATTTTTTAAAAATGTTTTTATTTATTTTTGAGACAGAGAGAGACAGAGCATGAACAGGGGAGGGGCAGAGAGAGAGGGAGACACAGAATCTGAAGCAGGCTCCAGGCTCTGAGTTGTCAGCACAGAGCCTGACACAGGGCTCAAACTCACAGACTGTGAGATCATGACCTGAGCTGAAGTTGGGTGCTTAACCGACTGAGACACCCAGGCACCCCAACTCCATGTGCTCTTTCATATTGCTGGCTACTCAAAACAAGCTTATAAATTATCTAATTCAAGAAAACTAAGAATAAAATAGTCTTGGGGTATTTCAGCAAATGTTTCTTTAATTTCTTCTTTGTTCCTGCTTAATTATTAAAATATTTTTGTTTCTATCTGGGCTCAAAGAATATGCTTTTGTATGTGTGGTGACTTATTTTTTCCGTAATAATAAGGTATTCTTGTTGATAGAGCAAACGATGCATCTTATAGGAAGCAGGATCACTGAAGTGATTCTGGGATGACTATATAAATTCAGATGTAGTCACCATAAGAGACCAGAGAAACAAACAAAACAAGCCTGGAGCATCAATTTGTGTCTAAAGGCTGTTTGGGGACATACCTATAATAGAATGACCATAGGCTGTCACAGATGGGTAGTTCATTTTGGGACACTGCACACAAGTTGTGTCTTGGAATAAAAGGTAGAAAAAGAAAATATAACTATAATTCTTACATGGAATAGATACCCCAGTGTCTTTTTATGTCTTCTGTTTTGAGTGGTTCAAGCTGCCATGTTTGAAGAGGGAACTGTACTCAGTGGTAATTTGCTTCAATGCTTCCTCTGATATTGTTTATGTAGATTTAGTGCCAGATTAAGCAGAACCTTAGAACTCTTGAAAAGGGAAAAATAATGGGTAAAGATCCACTAATTGAGGTAAATAAGGTTGTTTAAAAGGAAGGAGGGCAGGAGGAAATAGACATACAAAAATGTTGGCAATAGTTTTTGCAACATTATTTTTTCTTGTGGTCTATTTCTAGATGCCATCTGTTTTAGAATAACTATAGCTATTGTAACAGACAAACCCTGAGATGCTAGTAGCTACCACAATACACATTTATTTCTTACACATGATGAGGGGCAATCTTGCAGAGATCCAGTGATGGAGACTGCTGTCTTTCATATGAGTGTTCTAAAGTTACCCTGGGCATAGATACGCAGCCATGAGATAAGGAAAAAGAAAGAAAGAGAGTGAAAGGTTAGATAGAAAGATTTTCTTCTGCCACCACCTGAGATACAGGTTTTTATGGTTTATATTGCTTTTGACCACATTCCTTGGGCAAGAGTCAACGTCTATCTTCACACATAACTGTGAGGGAGATCAAGAAATGTAGCTGTGGGCTCAGAAGAAAAGGTAAACATATTTGGTGAACAGCTAATCTCTGCTGCCCTGTCTGGAAACAATTCCTTAAGAAATATAAAGGAAAAGAAAGAATGAAAACAAAAAAAAAAAAAAAAGAGAGAGAGAAATAGAAATAGCTAGAAATCCCCAGAGAGATGTACATGGGTATGTCACTTGGGTAATAATGTGAATTCTGTCTTATTGTAACATTTTAGAAGAGAAAAACATTCATCAAAACTATTATCACTAGACTCCTTGAACAGAAAAAAAAAGTAAAAAGGAAGAGTTTGGGTTTTGTTTTGTTTTGTTCTGTTTTTTAGGTTGGGGTTTGCTTTATAAGAAGAGTAGGATATTAATGCCAGGCCACAAGCTCCAGGACCCCCAGGTTGCTTTGTAACATCATTGATAAGGAGGGCTTTTTAACTTTAAGCACTTATAAGATCTTTCAGCAACATCAGACCCTGTTACAGCTTTCTCTTCTCTGTCCTGTCTCTCATGCCACCGAGTTACTTCATAACCTTGTGTCTACATAGTATTGGGTTTAGAGTGACCTCCTCAACTAGAAACAATTTTGGTTATCTATTTTGTTTCATATTCCCAATTGTTTCAGGTGAAAGCTTAATGTTTAGTAATAGTATTGTGAAAAAAAAATGACTAACAGTTTTAAAGCAACTCTTACAAGGTTTGAAAAGTAAGCAATGTCACTCTTTGGTGAGAAATAGATATTAAAACCAAAAAGAGGTTAGACACGGATCCTCTCTCTTTCAAAGATACTTGGTAGATGAAATAAGAAAGAGCTACTAGAAGAGTGTTTCTCTTTAGATTAAAGAAAATAAAAAAACAACAGGTAGCACAGGCAGTCAGAATTATTAAAAAGAACCTCATGGTTTTAAAGATTTTGCTGTTGGTTGGTGATCAGACACCTGCAAACCTTTCTAATAGCCAGTCTACAAACAAATGGGGTGTCACATCACTCTTTCCTGTTTGGCTTTCTTGTGACCAAATACTTAGTCATGTTGCCAAGTTCCTAGGACTGTCTGCCTGTGCACCTGCATATATCTTCTGGGACAAATGGGGAAGTAATTATATGACCTCCCCAATTATGGATTGTGGGCCCTGGTCAAGAAAGCCACTCTAAAATAAAGTGCTATTAGAAAGAAGTTTGGAGTCATTTTGCGTGTTAGTGTTTTGAACGAAGTCAAATGAGTAATTGAAGGGATACATTGTCATTTCATCATGACTGTGTGAGCATTCAGTAATCTTTGTGGGGCATGTTATTGCAGAGAAGGCCTCGGTGTCCCCATTCTTCCAAACTAGCTACTTAAATGCTATGATTTCCTCTTATAAAAGGGTGGCTCCTCTTTAATTTCCAGTTATGTGGACACCATGAAATTGGCTTACATTTGGCCTAAGTTGATCAAGTGACCTGTCTGATCTGAATTGGGTCCTAGACTATAATACAGAAAGAATTCCCTCTTCTAGGAACTTAGAGTCTAGTAGAAACAAAGCAAAACAAAAACATAGCAATATTATGTGAGAAGAAGTACACTTGGGTTATGTCCAGGTACAGTGGAAGAACAACAGGGCAGATAAATAACCTAGGTTTGGGTTGGGACGGGATCAGGGACACCTCTGGATCTATGGTAAGTCAAGGAGTTGTTGACATGAAAAATTTAAGTAATGCAATGTTTTCAGGGAGGCTAGCATTTTCAAAGGCTTTGAGACACAAGACAGAATGGCATTTGGGGAAGCTGCATATTAAATAGGTTGAAATGTAAAGTTCAGGGAGGAGATTAGGCAGTAAATCAAGAGAGCAGAGATTGGAATGGATGAAGCTGTGAAGGACCGTGCATGCCATGCTAAGTCATTACCCTGAGAGTGTACAGAGTCTAAAGGATTTAAGAAGTGGGGAGGCATGGTCAGACAAACATTTTAGAAGATCACTCTTCCTAAAGGACAAGAGGAGGACAAAAGGGAAGCAAGAGATGACTAAATCGCTGTTGCAGATATTTAGCTGAGAATACAGTAGCCTGGAAAGAAGTAGAAAATGGGATAGATTCAGGTGCTCTTAATGAGGTAGAAATGGAAGAAATTTGTGACTAGATGTAGGGATGAGGAGGAGGGAGAAGTGGGGGTGATTTTTCAGGCCTTCCTCTGGGGAATAATAGTTCAGGCCACTGGAACAAGGAATAGAAAAGGCAGGGGAGGTTTGGTCTGATGAGGAGTTACAGATGCATATGGAACATCCAGATGGAAACATCCAGTAGCCAGTTGTCTACGTTGGTATTCCACTCGGGAGAGGTTTGAGCTGGAGTGAGAGCTCTAGGAATAATGAAAGTATAGCTGGTCGTTGAAGTGATTGAAGTTATCAGGCCACTCAGCTTATGAAGATGACACCCTCTCCCACTCTACTTTAGAGTTTGTCATTTAAGAAATAGGTGGGAAAATTGGAGCTTTTAAAGAAGACTGAGATGGAGTGCTTAGAGAGGTGGAAGGAGAATCATGACTTACTACAGTCAAGGGAGACACAAAGGAAGAAGTCTTAAAATGAAGAAAGTGGTGAACAGTGCTAGATACTGCAAACTGGAAAATAGGATGAAGACTGAAAAGTGTCCACTGTGTTTACCAATACAGAAGGCCTTGGTGCTGCTTTTCAGAGCATCTCCATGCATCACTTTTTTCCCTGACCGTGGTGTCTATACCTATCAGTCATTTTACCCAGAGGAGGTAAAATGGATGTAATACAAATCAACCACAAGTGGAAAACTCATGCATACTCAGGACAGCACATTTTATTAAAATGTCTCTTTTGATTATTCCCACTATGGGAAATTAGGATAACGTTTGGATGGAATGTACACACAGTGCCAAGTTGTAACTCACAGCTTGTGAGTACAAAGGAAGGTCTCTCACTTAGTTTTTCCCTCCATCTCTCCCTCCCTTCTTTTGTTCTGTATATTATTTTAAAAATATAGCCTCTGTCTCAGACAGCTTTTAATCTGATTCAAGAAAATAGTCTTCACCTATGTTTACTATTTATCAACCACACAAGTCATGTTATACTTAAATGCCAAATGAATGAGCCAGATAGTCAGAGCACTAGTTCAGAATGAGGAAGCCCCATTAAGCATATGAATGGCTAGAAAACTTGGAACTTGAGCTGAGACTTGAAAGATGGAAGATAATTGGATCGGTGAAGAGGGAGAGAGTGGCCTGAGAGGCAGTAATGAGCCATTGGAGAGGGCAAGGTATCTGGAGTAGGTGGCTCCTGATAGAAGTAATAGAGGTTATTCTGGGAGGATTGGTCAGGATTACACATGGAGAGCCTTGAATGCCAGACTTAGCAGTATGAACTTTAAATTTTAATAGAAAAAGCTATGGGCAGGGTGCCTGGGTGGCTCAGTCAGTTAAGTATCTGGCTCTTGATTTCGGTTCAGAGCATGATCTCATGGTTGTGAGAATGAGCCCCAAGTCAGGCTCCATGCTGGGTATGGAGCCTTAAGATTCTCTCTCTCCCCCTCTCCCTCTGTCCCTCCTCTACTAGCTCACTCTTCCCCACACCCCCACAGCCCCCCAAGAAAGAAAGAAAGAAAGAAAGAAAGAAAGAAAGAAAGAAAGAAAAAGAGAGAAAGGGAGGAAGGAAGGAAGGAAGGAAGGAAGGAAGGAAGGAAGGAAGGAAGAAAGAAAGAAAGAAAGAAAGAAAAAGCTATGCGAAGTTGGTAAGCAAAAGATTTAGAGTGATTGGTTTCAGAGTAACTTGCAGGGTAGCTCCTGGAGGAAACATGAAGAAAATCTAGGCTAGTCTAAAAGCATACATAGGATGGGTTTCATCTGACAAAAGTTACCAAGGAAGAGTAATAGGATTTATAGAATGAATATGAGGAGTGAACCAGAGGAAGAGTGAAGGATGATTCTACAGTGGAGACAGAATAGGACACTGCAGGAACAGGTGTTCCAAAAAAAGGAGCCTTTTATAAAAGGGGAAAAGATGTCAATGTTGAGTATTTTGAGTCTGAGTTATTGGTAAGATATCTAAATGGAGATAGTTATGATCTTAGAAGACTCTTGTCATTGTGACCAAAAATGATCATTCACTTGGGGCTATATCCTCTCTGCCTTGCCTTGCTGGCATGGGTGGAATGCAGATGCTTCTGCAAAACGGCAAACAAGACAAAGGCTGAAAGGAATCCATTGGGTTCTCCAATCAAAATGGCTTTGGTGATTATATCAGTCAGGGTTCCACTGAGAAACAGAACCAATAGAATGTCTATCAGAGAGATTTATTTTAAGGAGTTGGCCACACAATTGTGGGAGCTGGTAAGTATTAAACCTGTAAGGCAGGGCAGCTGACAGGAATCTGAGACAGGGTTTCTATGTTACAGTCTTGAGGCAAAATTACTTCTCTTTTGGAAATCCCAGGTGTTTTTTTTTTTTAATTTTATTATTTATATTTGAGAAAGAGCACTTGCAGGGGAGGGGCAGAAAGAGAGGGAGAATCTCAGGCAGGCTCCACGCTGTTAGCACAGAGCCCAGTGTGGGGCTCAATCTCATGAAACTGTGAGATCATGACATGAGCCGAAATCAAATTTGGACACTTAATGACTGAGCCACCCAGGTGCCCCAGGAAACTCCAGTTTTGCTCTTAAGGCCCTCAGCTGATTGGACAAAGCCCACCCAAATCATCAAGGGCAACCTGCTTTACTTAAAGTCAATTGATTATAAGTGTAAATGTCAATATATCTATAAAATAACTTCCTAGCAACATCTAGACTAGTGTTTGACCAAACAACCAGGCACCATAGCCTAGCTACACTGACACAAAATTAATCATCATAGTGATGTTTTCAAATAAGCACTTCTTAAAGCCATACTTCTTCAGATCCCTGATGAATATGGACAAGAATAGACACTTTTCCTTTATTTCTGTTTTCTTCCTTCTCTGTAAATCTTTCTTCCTTCCTTTTTTTGTCCCTTCACTTGATTCAGCTTTCATATTCTGTTTATATAGCCTTATAACTTTGCCTATGATGTGTAAATATACATATTGTACATCCTTCACTTGCAAGCATTCTTGGCTGATTATTATGCAATACATTCAGTTGGAAGTTGGTGATCAAAAGCCCTTTTGTATAGATCATTTGATGCCACAATGCTGTGAAGTAGGCGGGACTGCTAGTATTACTGTGTTTTCCTCATCAGCTCTAAGAGGGGCTCAGGGAAAGGGAGTGACACACTTGTGACACATGGTTCATAAGTGGCATGTGGGCAGCACTAAGCTTTGGTATGTTTGCATTTGGTCTTCCTGTAGCAAATAAACACAGATCCACAAACTTTTTAGAGAAAGACAGCAAGACAATATCTCTGACCTGACACATTGGAGAATGAAAGAGTCCTGGAAAACTGGCATTTGGGACCTATGTAAAAGAAAGAGAGTTTGGTAAGAGCATTTCTGCTGCCCAGAGCCTATCCAGATTGAGGGAAAGGACAAAAATGGAGCAGCAGGGGCTGGCCGGGGACTGAGGTGAATCAGAAGGCCTGAGGGCTGCCTCCTGGGCTACAGATCAAACCAGAGAGGCAAAGGGCTTACCTTTCCTAATCACCGCCCCACTGTGCTCTCTTAGCTTTTGACCCGTCACATCTTCCAGTGTCCTGTGGAAGATCAGAGACAGGAACACTAGGGCATCTATACAAAGTGGCTGAATCACCACTTCCTTTTCTTAATAAACAAATGAAATCCATATTTGTGTAGCTAACCCACAGAAAAAGAAGGAGAATGTTTGGCAGGCACAGTAGAAACCCAATCTGGAAACTACAAATTTAAAAAACAATTATTTTAAATTTCATATCACAAACTTCCTTTTGGAGGCTTCCGTTAACTACATCTATGTTAGGATGTTCTTCTGGGAGTAGAAATATAAGCACTCCAGAGCTTTGTGCTGCCCAGAGCTTTGGATTTTATAGGACACATGAAAGCATACTTTAGTCCTGTACTGCAGACACGGTCTTTTGTTCTGATATATAATTTCATTCAACAGTAGTAGACACATGTACTTTGTCTCTTGATTTGCAGTTTTGGGAACAATTTCAACTTGCTCCCTTCCAGAGCACATTATTAACAACCAATTGGCATACAGTTTCAGGCTTTTTCACAGGTGAGAGTGAAAATGGAAAGAGTGGATTACAGAGTGCTCTGCAGGCACCCTGAATAATTTATCGCCCTTCTGTTGTAATGGCTTAGTGTATATATCTTTCACCATATGTAGCCTTCCATTTAGATGTCCAATCAATGGTAAAGAATAAGAACGGGTTTTTAAAAACCATCCCTTGGAGTGGAACTAATCAGCTTGTGGTTTTCCTTTCAGGTAGTCTGACCATTCTCCAATATGCCCTGTATATCCTCAGATAGGAAATGACCTAAACTTCTACTTCCAGTTGTGTGGATTATTTATCCTGAAACCCCCACTCCATTTCCACCCAACCCTCTACTTTGCATATTAAAGTTAAGCCCCTAACCATTGAATTCTCCTGTCTGACTGCAAAGTGGATCTGGCATGGCCATTACATACAAACCCTTACTTTGTACATTATATGGCACGAGTTGAAAAGAAACTATTTTTGAATTCTTATATTGTTTACCAGTTTGAAAGTTGTGTGAAAGATGAGGATTTATTCCTTTGCCCCACTAGATCCCCTGGGTTTTATTTGTTTATAACGTTATTTTCCCATAGGCATTAACTCTCCTGTTTAGAGAGAGGAAAAAAATCCTTATTTTATCTTTAGTTTCGTGATGTTAATAGCCTTTAGGAAGAGAGACTTTGCAAAACGTAAACTGATAGCAATTTCAGATCATTGGAACATTTTGAATGAAATGAGAGATTGCTTGACCTTGTATCAGATATCATAATTTGGAAGAATCTCACTACAGAAATTGTACATTCTCTGTAATGTGAAGTTTCTGATGTGCATTTATTTAATCAAAACCACAAGGGAAATGAATTTGGATTGAGAAAGTTCCTCCTGTTTGTCATTGTGAGGGGAAGCTTTTATTTTGTCATTAAGGAGTAGGCGATTTTTTTCATTTCTAGAACTTCCAATACTTTCTGGAAACTCTAGTAACTAAAGCACCTTGATCATCATTTAGACTTGTGTTCAGTTAAAAATAGATTAAATAAGAAAGCTTTCATTCATTGTAAATTATTACTGGAAATTGACCTGTCTTATCTTTCTGTGGAAGCAGGAACTTGGTCTATTACCCTAAGGACAGTGACTGCCAAGATGTAACCTACTTTTAATACTTTAAGTGATTTATAATACCCTTATTATATTGTCAGTAAATTAGACTCCATGAACAACATAAGGATTCCTTTTAGGAAGAGTTATGATGATAGTCGAAGTGGTCAGTTCATATTAGAATGTTTCTTTTGGGGGGCTGGAAGTCAGCATCATTTTAAGTGTGAAATGTTTCCTTGCTACATCTCGCTTTTGCTTGTAAGCTACAGCAGGTGGCTTACTGCTAAAATCAACATGACAAATCTCTTAGAAATGACATCTCTTTTGTTACATATTTGTTCTCACCTTGTCTCATTCTGTGCTGGCTAGCCTTTTAAATGCCTTAGGATACCAAGGATGGTATCTAAATAGATTCCTAAGTTATAAGTATTCAGACTTCTTACTTTTAATTTTTTAACGTGTGTTTAGTCTTGAGAGAGAGAGAGAGAAAAAACAGAGGTGGGGGGGAGGAAGAGGCAGAGAGAGAGGGAGACACAGAATCTGAAGCAGGCTCCAGGCTCTGAGCTGTCAGCACAGAGCCTGATGTGGGGCTAGAACCCATGAACCATGAGATCATGACCTGAGCTGAAGTTGGACGCTTAACCAACTGAGCCACCCAAGTCCCCAAACTTCTTACTTTTAAACTATAACCAAAATTAGCTAAATGTTGTTAAGCATTTTCCATTAAAGCCATCATATGAATCCCAGAAATATGAATATGTGTACTTATATAAAACTGGCTCCTTGTCTAGCATCCAAATATATATGTAATGGAACACTAAATCCCCATAGTAGAGTATTAAGTTCTAATATTTGATATTTATGGGCTTTTAATTTCCTTCTAACAAATTTAAAAATGATGCATCTGTAGCAATTGACCAAGGTATGGATTCTTCAGTCAGAATGCCTTGTAGTTCAAACTTTTCTTCTAAGTAGAAAAAAAAAATTTTAGAAGAAGGATCTTTTCCTGAGATTTTTATCTTCAAACCCTGGAAAGTTTCAGAGTGCATAAAATACAAAAAAATAGAATTTTAATTGATGAGAACCTCAAGATTAAATCCAGGTTTTCTTTTCATTCTTTAAATCAGAGAACTAAAAGTGGAGCCCAAGCAGGTATTTGAAGGAAGACATTGTCTCACTGACACAGAACTATCCTGCAGTGATGAAAATGGATAAATGAATAAGGGTATATAGTATATTCTCTCTAAATCATTCATTTTAAGGGAATATCTTCTAAAATGCTCCATATTTTAATAAGTCCAATTCATCAAAGTCCTCATATAACATCTATTACAAAGATTTATCTCTTGCTGAATGCTAGCCAAATAATTTTCCAGAAATGACATTTTTCACAGTTTATTGTGTTCCCATTATCATGGCACAAGCTACATCAAGTGTATTTCTTGTGCAGCGCTTAACATGACTTAGCACTGTTTCTGCACATGGATGTTTCAGTTTCTGAAAAGAAAGATTTTTAGGTAATAATGTCTTTCAGGTTTTAATCAGCCATAAAGTCGTATAATTTTTTTAAATGCCTGCATGGTTAAGAAATAGAATAACACCATGAAGGAAATTTATTTCCAACTTTTAATTACTTGGATTAAACCTATGTTTGACCCTGATTTAAATGAAAATAGGCTAAGAGAAAGTTTGAGAATTTATTTATTATCGAATGGAGTTAAAATATTTGAATGACTTGGCATTACTTACAAACTTTGATTGCTTTTATGGATTTAAATCTTTTTGAGACATGGTGAGTATTGGTGTAAGTTAAAGAATGGAAATCTATTATGGAATGTCATTAAGATTGAATGATACATATTTTTGATGTAAAAGATATTGTTGCAAAACAAATTCATTTGTTTTCTACAGAGATTAGAAGAAAACATGATTCTGCATTACTATTGAATGGCTTTACTATTTCTCACCATTCTTTTTCCCTCCTATGGTCTCTTCATGAAAGGGAGATGTTGAAAAAAGAATTTAGAGACCTGGGAAATTTCTACACCAGGAAATAGGCAGGCTAAACTCTATTCTGTAGGATCAGAAAGTGAAGAGGTTTCAAATGTACTGTTTTCTTCAAAAATTTGGAAATCAGTGTGGTTTGGTTGAATTTCTTGACTTCTCTCTTCTGATTGGGATGCCTCTTGCTATTCCTGCCTGCAGTCTCAACATGACTGTACAAGTAAGAGGACCAGATCCCACTGTACTACAGATTGTTCACGTGGGAATATGCACAGGAGCCAAAGGAACCTGGAACTACACTACACCTGCCCTCTGACATCGGTGGAAAAATCCTCCCTCTGCTTAATGGCAGAACCAGGTCCCTTGACTTCCTTTGTGAATAAGGACAATGCTACGTAACTCTGATGTCCTAGTTCATGCTTCGTACACCTATACATTATGTGTGTGTGTGCGCGTGTGTGCGTGTGTTGAAACGAACTGAAACTTCTCCCTGAACTCTGCTTTCAATGAGAAAAAAATAAATGGCTGAGGTTTGCAGTTTGTCAAAAGCTTTGAAAAGATTGCTTTAGCAGACTTTATTTCTGGAGGCTTGTACTGCCTTTCCACTCCTTTAGGAGGGACCTGATGGGATAGCCTAATTTACTTCATGCATGCCAATTATTAATACAAATGTCTACCTTGACCTACTTCCTTTCATTTATACAATTTCAGGGATGGCCGGTCAGCCATGCTCCAGGCAGAACATAGAAGCATTCATGCACAGGAGCTTGTGCTTTATTCTCTCCCCAGTAGGCTCCGAGCATGCTGTGGCTATAGCCCATGGAGCTCTATCTTTTATCCCTCGGCAGTTATTTAGAATCATTGAGAAAGAACCTGCCGAGCCTCGTCAATAGAGGTAATTTAGCCAGTGGCTCTAAAAATGCTAAGTTACATTCCCTGTCTCAACTGAGAACATTTATATTACAGAAGAAATGACGTGTATTCAATATACTCTTGAAGAGTGCATTACAATATCTAATTCAGTCTCAGCATCACTAACTGTACAGCCATATAATGTTAAAGTAAATTAAGGTGGTTTATCTTTCAATATAATCAATTTTATTACAGTGACAAGAGAAGACTGTAATAGTTTTCACAATTTGAGCCTTTGTCAAAAGGCCTTCCAGTTTGTGTGGGAAGAAAAAGCCCAATAAAGGATGGGAATCTGGAGATGTATTCACATCTCTGTTGTTTGTGACTGTGGGTTCCCTCTTGAAAAGCCCATGCCTTATCTTTTCCTTGGTTTTCTAACACCACCATAGTGCCTAGAATTTAGTAGGTTGATAGAATAAAAATTTGTATAAGGATGAGTTTTTTTTAAACCAAATGTTTATTGTTTACCTTCTACTGTTTAAGATGCAGTATAGCATAAAAATTTAAAAGCATAGGCTCTGGAATCTGACAGAAGTCCTGGGGCACCTGGGTGGCTCAGTCGGTTAAGCATCTGACTCTTGATTTTGGTTCAGGTCATGATCTCACAGTTGTGGGATCAAGCCCCACATCAAGCTCCACAATCAGCATGGAACCTGCTTGGGATTCTCTCTCTCTCTCTCTCTCTCTCTCTCTCTCTCTCTCTCCCTCTGCCTCTGCTCCTCCTCCCAAATAAACATTAAACAAAAAAAAAATGCTTTGGTTAGTCTATCCTGCTGGGAGTGCCTGAGTGCTCCAAGTGCCGTATTTCTTTCTTTGGCATTTCAGCAACACTTTGTTTGCATGGCCGCTGTAACCCTTAAAGTTCTGTGACTTGGTTGGTAAAGTTTATTTGTCCTTGTTACAGAAAATGTAGGAAATGGGTGATTCATATAAATTCTATAGTAGTTTGTCACAAACAATGTCTAAAGACACTAAGAATTATAAGAAAACCTTGAGTACTTTAGGCAAATGTTTTGCATCATTACTCTATACTTCAATCATTTTTGAGTCCTTTTTGAATAAATATAGATAACATCTTTATTATTGTTATACTTTGTCTTTGAGACTATATTTCTACAATTAAGTCTAAAGGGATAGAAAGATGAAATAACTCAAATAAAAGCATGTTTAAAGAAACTGTTGAAACAGTGCTGGTAAAAACTAACCACAGGTCAACACATCATACATTCTACTAATTTATAAAAGCATTGGTACAATTGAACTTATTAAATATAGTTCAATGGTTATGTCAAAGAAGTAATGCAGGAAGAGTAAAAATTATATCTGACGGAAGAATGGAAACCATTACCCACACACCCTCCCCCATATCCTCACTTTCCTCCTTAATAAGTTAGATGTCGTCATGTGTCATTTTAATCACACTCTTGCATACACCTCTAAAAGCCCCTCTCCCTCTCTCTCTGGCTTGGCCTAGGGAAACCCAAGCCTCGTAAAATACAACTCACCCTCCACTCTGCACCTGCACCCACCTCACTGAATGAGGGAGGACAAAAACCATCCAGTTAACTGGTTTCATTTTAAATTCACACTATTAATCTCATGAGGACGCATGGTGCT
The DNA here is from genome assembly GCF_023721935.1 of Panthera uncia. Classification (NCBI taxonomy): domain Eukaryota; kingdom Metazoa; phylum Chordata; class Mammalia; order Carnivora; family Felidae; genus Panthera; species Panthera uncia. The sequence continues at coordinate 89,255,464 of NC_064811.1, read as the reverse complement.
GCCCAGGTCCCTGATCTATGTTCATCATCCAGTCACTGTCTTTGTCTCATAGCTATTTCAAACTTTTTTTCTTGCTCCTGAATCCTCCAGCTTCTTCTTACTTAACTTGGTTGGTAACCTTACTTCTTATTTCCCCGAGAAAATAGAAGCAATCAGAATATAACTTGTATACACTCCCACCACCAGATCTGATAATTTGTTCACATCTGCACCATCCTTTCCTCCTGTTACAAGGGATCAACTGTCCCTTCACTTGTGCAGTTGAGCTAATCCCTCTGCCTTCTTCAAGGCATTGTTCTTGGAATTGCCTCCCTCCTATATCAGTGATTTTTCCTCCTTACTGGATAATTCTATTGGCATAAAATGAAGCCATACCTTCCATCTTTTCTTTTTTAATTTTTTAAATTTTATTTATTCATTTTGAGAGAGAGACAGAGAAAGAATCCCAAGCAGGCTTTGCCTGGTCAGTGGGGAGCCTAATGTGGGGCTCAAACTCACAGACTGTGAGATCATGACCTGAACCGAAATCAAGAGTCAGGTGCTTAACCACCTGAGCCACCCAGGTGCCCTTCAGCCTTATCTTACATCTTAAACAACAACTTCTTTGGCCTCACACCTTTCCCCAGACACTCTTGCATTTGTTAACTCCCTCTGCCCTTCACAGCAAAACTCATAGAAAGAGTTGTTCACAGTCACCAAATCTGTTTTCTCATTCTCTATTGAATCTAACCAGGCATTCATCTCTACCACTCTGCTGGAAACATTTTTGTCAGGATCACTGATTACCTTCACCATGACAAATTTAGTAGTCAGGGTTCAGTGTGAATTTCACTGGACTGTATTCAACACAGTTGATTGCTCTCTTCTTCTTGAAGCACCTTCCCTGCCTATCCCCTTGCTTGGTATAACTTCTCAAGGCACTTCTCCTACCTCACTGGCCTCTTCTCATTCTTGCTAGTTCTTTCTCTTCTTCATAGCCAGTACCTGTTGGAATGCTCAAAGGCTCGTTTTGGGGGGGCTGTTTTCCTTCCTTATTTATATTTACTCAGTAGGTGATCTCATATAATTTTATCTGTATCTCCAAAGCTCTCAGATTTATATCTCTACCCAGACTTCCTCTATGAACTCTGGTCTCATGTATCCAACTTTCTTTTTTTTTTTTTTTTTTTTACGTTTTTTTTTTTATTTATTTTTGGGACAGAGAGAGAGACAGAGCATGAACGGGGGAGGGTCAGAGAGAGAGGGAGACACAGAATCGGAAACAGGCTCCAGGCTCCGAGCCATCAGCCCAGAGCCTGACGCGGGGCTCGAACTCACGGACCGCGAGATCGTGACCTGGCTGAAGTCGGACGCTTAACCGACTGCGCCACCCAGGCACCCCTCCAACTTTCTACTCAACATCTCTACATGGGTGTTTCACAGACACCTGAGACTTAAGGTGTCTAAAACCAGTTCGTCCGCCTTTACTCTTCAAAGGTGCTCCTCTCACAGTCTTCAAGACCTCATCAGGAAATGGCACCTCTAGTCCTTTAGGTGCCCCAGTCAAACCCTGGAGTCATTTCTGACTCCTCTTTTTTCTCACACACTCCTCTACTCATCTCTCTGCAAATCTGGCACTGCTTTCTTCATAATATATGCTGAACCTGACCACTTCTTACCTCCTTCACCACTAACTACCCTCTGGCCCATCCCATCATTTGTCTTGCACTTGGATCATTACAAAAGCCTCCTACCTTCTCTTTGTGTTGACACCTTTGCCCTCTTATAGCCCTTTTCCCACAATGAACATGATCCTTTTCAAATATAATTCACATTATATGATTTCTTTGTGAAAAACCTTCTCCCTGCAGTTTTCTAGATCATTTCGGTTAAAAGCCAGCTTCTTATCATGACTTATAAAATTGGATGCAATCTGTCCCTTCCACCTCTATGACTTCACTCCTTACCCCTTTTCCATTTTTCCCTCTAGTCCAGGTGCACTGTCAGTTACACTTTATTTCCACCTTACAGGCCCTCCACTTGCTCTTCCTTCCCCCCCCCCCCTTCCTCTGTTTGGACAGTCCTTCTGTGACCACCATATAAAATGGCACCCTCCCACTGAATCGCTCTCTTAGCCTCCTTATCCTCATATATTTTTCTTTTTTGCTGTTATCACCACTTGCCACATTATTTATAAACATTCTCTTACAATCTATCTCCCCCAATAAGAATGATAGTAGGGACTTTGTTTTGTTTGCTATATTCTTAGTACCCAAAGGATGCCTGGCACACTGGAGATGCTTAAGCAATATTAGCTGAATGAATGAATAATCAGCCTTACTCTTCCCACACCCATCACATACCTGGCAAACTTCTTCAGAATCCCTTGAGATTTAGAGCACAGAATACCTCCATTTTCTGCTTCTGTACATCCAAATGTATATTTGTCCTCACTTTCTTTCTCCTCTTCTAAAAGTGACACCCCATCTCCTGACCCTTATTCTCTGACACCATATTTGTTTTGTTTTACAAGCTGCTTCTTTTCTCTTAGCTAAGTTTTCTGTCAGTTTGTAAACATTTTAAAATCTTTCTCATTTTTACTATGAAAAAAAAAGAAAAAAAACTTTTCCTCAGCCCAGTGTTCCTTTTAGCTACTATCCTATTTTCCCTTCCCTTCACACACAATTATTCAAAAGAATTCTCTATTTAGGTTGGCAAATAGTTGATACACATACTTTCTGCTTTTTTGCCCTTTGCTGGTTAATCCCAGCACTCTTTCCCAATCCCAGAACCTTCTTGTAACCCATTATTCCAGGCAGCCATTAACAACCTATCATACTTGGCACTTCAGATAACACCTGCTTGCTCTCTGAGGAGCTTCTTCTTTTTTTTTAAAATGTTTTTATTATTTTTGAGACAGAGAGAGACAGAGGAGGGTCAGAGAGAGAGGGAGACACAGAATCCAAAGCAGGCTCCAGGATCCCAGCTGTCAGCACAGAGCCTGACGTGGGGCTCGAACTCACAAACCGTGAGATTAATACCTGAGCTGGAGTCGGAAGCTCAACCGACTGAGCCACCCAGGCGCCCCCTGAGGAGCTTATTCTTGTCTTAATTTCTTCACCTCACTCCTCAACCAGTTGCAATAAAGATTCTGACTTCCTATTGGTTAAATGCCATACACTCTTTGTGGTCCTCATTTTACTTTCTCTTTTTGAAATTCTCTCAAAGCTTGACTTCTGTAACTCTAGCTTGTTGCCGTTTTTAATTCTTTTCCTATTTCCTTTCTGGGACACTCATCCTCTCTTGTTCTTGAAATGTTTCTCTTTCTCTACCTAGAGGTATATTTCTCTTATCCTGGGGTGAATGACTCACTAGAGAATTGATGAATGGACTTAAAGGTTTGTGTGTGTGTGTGTGTGTGTGTGTGTGTGTAAAATTTTAAGTGTTTCATGTGTGGATATTTCTAACTAGAGCAACAAAAACTTTTATTCAATTCAAAAGAGGGTTAAGAATCAGTGCCTCTTGCTTCCCCTGGGTAATCTCTTCCAAACCCATAGCTTCAGCTACCGGTATGATGCAAGTGAGAGCAAGTCAGACCCATGTTCATATTCCAGCTTCCCCTTTTAGAAGCTGTGTGACTCTGGGGGATGCTACTAACCTCTCTGAGACTTGGTTTGTTCAACTATAAAATGATGGAAATGACTCCTAATTTGCAGGCTTATTGTAACAGGGGTATCATTTATAAAGCTCTTGGTGTCTTATGATAGTTAGTAAGTGGTAGTTATTATGATGCAGTCCCAAACATCTTGGATCCTAAAGCATATAAGCTTCTCAATTTGCAAAACTTCTTCTCCCCAGTTTTAAAATAGGTTTTCATTTTTAGGGTTCTTTCTCCCCAGAGCAATAAGCATTATGTGAGTCGTACATTATGAATTAATTGACTCTGTAGCACTGATTTGTTAACGCAAAACATCTAGGACATACAGCTATTGAGCGCACTGTCGAGTGCACCTTTGCACAATTTTTAGAAAATTGGAATTGGGCACTTATATAAATATAATACTCCTGAGAGATGTTTATAAATTGGCTTCCAGTATTTATCTGGAACAATCAAAATAGCACACTTTTAAAAATGTTAATAAACATGGCAGAAACCAAGTTATTTGTTATATGCAATGTAATAAAAATTGTCAAGGAAGTAAAAATTGCCTTTGCATTCTTTAAAAAGCATGTATTTTTAAAACTATGAAGCTGTGCAGGTGTCTCTCCTCACATGTGTTCTATATGTTTACTGTGTCCTACTAAAATGTTTGTAAAACTTGTCATTTATTTACACCTCGATAGCCCTTCCTGATTCCATGCCAGTTGGTGAAAAGATTTGGATAAGTATTATGTTTTAGGAGTTTAATACACATTTATAGCCTAAAGCATATCTTCTTTAAATGAATCCATGAAATGACACAGCTAAATCCCCAAACCCAAATATTTTGGTTTGCCAAATAGCAAAGGTTCTAACAAACTCAGCCTAGTAAGGATCCCTGTGCTATGTGGAGCCAACTTCCTATCATTGAGTGCTTGACTCTGGAACTTTCCTGCCCCTTTCTCTACTCCTAATCTACTCCTAAAAGTGATGTGGGACACACCCTGAAAGTGAATTCAAAATCTTTCCTTATTGAATTTTGAAAGATAATTTTAATTGTTTCACAACATCCGTCCAAGTGATTAAAAACACACTGAATTGGGAGAAGTTGGAAAATGGAATTCAAAATTCTGGCCTAGACCTTTGAATGAATGAATTTAGTATGTAAAAAATTTAACAACTTAGTTAAAATTCTGTTTAAGATTTTTCTACAGTGAATTTGTATCATGTGACAAATACTTTTATAATCAAGACATTGTAGTAGTAAAATTTTGAGAAGTACAGAAAACTCTAAAGATGGAAATAATTACCCATAATTCCACCACTCAGGGATAATTGCCATTTTGTATACGTTTTCCTCTCTTCTTCCTCACACCTCTCTCTTCTCCCTCCTTCTTTCTTTCTCTTATTTTCCTTCTTTGTTTCCTTCTTTATTCTCTTCATAGAGATAGATTTACAAATATATGTCTGTATGAATACATATGTATACACATGTAAAACTATAGCCTAAAAAATGTATAATCTGTATTTTATGTTCCACAAAATAAGTAAATAAAACATATGAAGTTCACAATTGGAGTAACACTGTGTTTTCAGTGTTGTATTATAAGGAAATAATCAGTGATATAGTCAAATATTTATATCAAAAGATGTAAGCAAAAATTTGAATCAACCTCAGTAGAATGATAGGCATCCAATAAGTTTCAATGTTGTAAATTAATATAGAGAGTCTTTATCTTACTCATATTTAGTATGTGAAACTTTTAATGACAAAAAATGCACATGATAAATTCTTTACTTTTCTGTGTTCTTATTATGAACGTTTACTCTTGAGAAAGAAAAGAAAATGGAAGAAATCTTCCATTTTGAATCAATTTTTGTTTTCTTCAGTACATCGAACCCATCAAGACCGTCTCTATGTTTGCTCTCACTCTTTCTTTATCTCAAATTTTAGAAAAGATATACCCACCAGGTAGAGCCTGTAGCTATTTTTTTCCCCTCTGTAGTGGAATATGGCTTTTCTTTCCCAGAATTAAAACCACCAGGGATTAAGTAATTTTGAAAAGAAAACCTTAAATTGAAATACTGTTATCTAAGTAGTATTATGTGACTGTGGCTAAGGTAAGAATTATTAATATCTATCCTATAGGGTAACACAACAGGCAATATAAATTATGAATAATATTTATTTCAGTCAAGCGTGTAAGTCCCCGGGAGCATGAACAGCTTATAGATGTTGAGAGATGATGCAGTCTTTGCAAAGTCATTTTTTAATTAATACACATAACCCATAATGCTTTATTTCTTCCATTGCTTTTCTCGGTAGTGTATCATTTGCATGTTAATTTGTTTTTCAAATTCAGAGACACTTTTTGTCTAAATTTGAATTAGTAGAATGAATTGTTGGTATTGGTTTTATAAGCTGCTATAAATTGCCATACTACATTTGTATAGCATTTTATAATTCACAAAGTAATTTGATATAACAGTCTCACATTGATTGGATATGGAGGCTTAATCTAACCAGGGAGTGATTTTTCTTCAGGGTAGAATTCTCATGCCTTTTGTTCAGTGGCGTGTGTGTAGGTATGTAAATCCTCCTCTAAAGCCCCCATAGGCTTCTGTCTTGGTTCCATCTCTGTTATCTGAATAAGATTCCATTGAGGGGAAGGACTTGTTCTTTGGCAAGATGTGTTTATTCTGCAATGAACAGAAGCCAAGAAAACTCTTTTGGGAAGGTACATTTTGAAAATATAATCCTGTAATGTAAGAATAGTAGGCTTACTAACGATTCTTTAAGGATATTGTAAACCATCTTTGGACTAGTCAAAATATTCTCACCTTCTAGCAATCTAACAATTATTTCTGAAGCACCTTATAACTTGGGCAACGAGATACTGGGGATGAAATGTGAAAAGTTTCAACATGTAGTGAGGATGGGTGAGATTCCTGTTCCTCGTACTGCAGATGTAGAATGTATCTGTTCCACTTAGTGGCACAGACTGTAGGTGAAACTGCATTGGTTTAAGGAATCCCATTGAGAAGGCACCATGCTAGGACCATCTTCTGTTCCTTAAAACATCCTGCCATCAGGACAATCCTGCTGCTACTCAGAGTTCCTATGATGTCATTCTACAGCTTTACCTGGATGCCTACTTTACATACTATTTTCCCCTGAAAAGAAAAATAAACTTGACATCTGAATGTGTGGATTTGAGACTTTTCAAGAGATCATGAATTACAGTAATCCCCTTCCAATAATCTTTTTTAGACAGTAAGTGTTCCAAAATGCAACACATAGAAATTATTATTTTTAAGTATTTTTTTTTCAATTCAAGGGAATGAAATGAATCTGAATCTGAGGGTACTAAACGTGGTAGCAAGCTTGAGACGGTTAAGGATGAATTTATAAGTTATCGAAGTAATTTCTTTCTAATTACCTCGAAGCAGATGTAGCACCTTTTGAAGTTGCATGAACCATACTATATTCCCTCAAGTTTTCATTTCAAAATGTATCACAGTAAAGATGTATGTGAGTCTGTGATGTATGTGGGTCTGTTATTCCAATTAGTATTTCAAAAGTAAGATTGTAGTTTAAAAGTGCAAACTTGTGTGCTTATCTGTGCTAGTGTTAATGGGAAAATGGCATTTTTTTCCCATCTGAAAAGGAATGACACAGATTTACTATCCATAAAAAAATATCATGTAGTGAAACTAATTGCCTCAGTGAGAAATCTAAATGACTTTGTCGATTTAGAGAAGGATGTTAGCACTTTTTGGCAGCTGTAATTGTGATAACAGCCTAACTAAGAATGGTTAATATTGCTCTTTAATTGCCTGAAGTAACAATACATAGTCAAGTGATACGTCATCTCATTTATCATGCTCCATTGTGGTTTACTTGCCTCACAAAACTTTCAACTTGCTTTGAACACTTTTCTGTCAAGCTTCAGCTACTGGCTGATTGTTTTTCACCATGCTGTTCTGATTACCACTTTTTAAAGTCACTCCTCCTGCTGTTTCTTTTTCTTCACGCTGGTGCCTTAGCTGTCTGGAGGGCATTGCATTGAGCTGTTGACATACAGTAAATCAGTGACTCACAGCACTCAGCATTCTCCACCTTTACGTCAATTTTTTCAAACTTTAGTATTTCTGTGATTTAACCCTTGGAATAGCTCTTGATTATACTAGATTTGAGTTTTTATTTCTGTAAACAGTTTGGTGATTTGCTTGGGAAAAAAGTTCCTTTTCCGGAATTCCATTTTTAAAAATTCAACTTGGGAAAAAAGTCCTTTTCCGGAATTCCATTTTTAAAAATTCAACTATTTTGTGAGCCTTAGTCACAATTTACAACTATTCGTTGAGAGTGTATTTTAGAAAACCGAAAAAAACTTTCACAGTTGATTTCTAATAATGTTCACTACTCGTAAATCAGAATAGACTAGAAAAATCCCTGCAAATGAATGCAAATACTTGGGTTTCTCAATGAACTACTCAAAAGCAACTTAAAGAAATTCTGAGATGTTTCTTTTGGCGATCTGTCTATAAAAGTGTTCATGCCCAGTGTCCTCAATCACCAGGGAGTTTCTGAGATGCTCTTCACTTTTGAGCTCTTGTCCAATGTCTTTTTATGCTGTGCACTCCCATGGGGGAAGCTGGCACTGCCATGCCTACTGAAACCTGCCCTCTGATCACTTTCCTCATTTATTCAGATAGTTCTATCATAATGACTACAAGACTCCAGCTACTGGACTGTCTCCTTACAGGTATTCTAGGTGTCTTCTAGGGAATATTTGTTACATCATACTGACTGAGAAGATTTGATGTAGACAGCCCAGGAATCTTTTTTTTTTTTAATTTAATTTTTTATTTTTTTAAATTTACATCCAAATTAGTTAGCATATAGTGCAACAATGATTTCAGGAGTAGATTCCTTAGTGCCCCTTACCCATTTAGCCCAATCCCCCTCCCACAACCCCTCCAGTAACCCTCAGTTTGTTCTCCCTATTTATGAGTCTCTTCTGTTTTGTCCCCCTCCCTGTTTTTATATTATTTTTGTTTTCCTTCCCTTATGTTAATCTGTTTTGTCTCTTAAAGTCCTCATATGAGTGAAGTCATATGATTTTTGTCTTTCTCTGACTGACTAATTTCACTTAGTATAATACCCTCCAGTTCCATCTATGTAGTTGCCAATGTCAAGATTTCATTCTTTTTGACTGCCAAGTAATACTCCATTATATATATATATATATATATATATACACACACACACACACACACAC